>NW_020525078.1:0-300000 GCF_003368295.1 Carassius auratus | reverse complement strand
GCACCTTGCCCCAAAAATCACTTTCACACTAAATCATTTCATTTTTACAAGGAATTGTGGTGTTCACCCGGCCAACAGATCCACCCAAAACAAAACACAGCGAGGATTTTAATTAACTCTTCCATTAGAACTCCACCTTCTTTTAAATTTTTTTAAGAAACTTCTCAAAACACATATTTTTTGTGAAGTTTTTAATATTTAATTATTGTTATTATGTATAACATATTCTCTATTGTTTTGCTTGGTTTTTTGTGTTTAAGTGTGCTGAGTGTAACAAAAGTGCATTAAAAATCAAATATATTCTTATCGTTAGCCATTTGTGATTTTAATGTCTAGCTTCCGGTCTCATCCACTTCAAACTATTTTTAGCTGTACAGAAAAGCTAATTTTTACTGCTTGATATTACAAACTGTTACTTAATGTATTATCTTAATTATGAACACACTGGGTTTGTAATGCAAGCAGTTTTATTGTTTACTGCACGTCGGTATACTTCTCATTATTTTCCCTACAGCACCTAATGAACCGGAAGTCTCACACATCAGCAGAAAACGGCTTACATCGCACTGAAAAATAAGGTGGTAAAAAACAAGACGGCTTTTCCTCGGCCAGAACACCCTGCAAAACAGCTCACCTTCATTCTCCATCCCTCCTAGCTTTCCAGAGAGTCATGTCCTGCAGGTACAGCACATACCCGAATGTTTTACCACTGTACCAACATACAATAAAGAGCAAATTTCCTCTTCACACTCTCTCACACACTCAGGTGAATGCAAGTTCCCCCAGCCTTCTCTCAGCGAGCTCACATTCTCAAAAATAAACCCGTGAATAAACCATTTGTTTGCAGGCCACCTTGCTTTTTCACTTCAGTTTGGGCTCAAAGCCTGTGTTCCACCACACGGGTAGACCACTGCTGTATCAAGTCAGTCTGTGGCCCCCTGGACGAACTCTCACCTGTTCCAAACAGTAATGAGATTAGACCTGACCTCCAGATGGAAGGTAGTCACAACGGACTCATCTAACCTGGGTTGGGGTGCTCCTGGTCAGCACTGGAGTAATGCCTGCTTATCAACTGCCTAGAGATGTTGGCGGTTTTCTTAGCCCTGAAAACCTTCCTTCCAGCCTTAAAAGGGCACCACGTCTTGGTCCGGTCGGACAGCAGAAAGAACTCCTCTCATTAAGGGTGGTTCATGTGTCAGATTGAACCTTGGTGCAGACAATGACAAGGCAGCCCCGAGCGAATGGGCACTACACCCTCAAAAGGTTCAAGCGATCTGGTCAGTCTTCGGGAGGGCAGAGGTCGACCCCTTTGCCTCAGAAGATAACTCTCATAACAACTCACACCTGCTCTGAGCCGACTTCTATAAGGGTCAACTCCGCTCTTTCTGGTGGGTTAAAGTGCCATTGGTTTGTGCAGCAACATAAAAACATGGACAAATCAGTCTTGCAGAGATGCGTGACTTGTTATTATCTCTATAACTGTGGTTGGTTTTATTCTAATCTTGTAATCAGCCAGTAATACTTCAAATAAAATAAAAAATACAAAAATAAAAACATGACGATAATGTAATGTTTAATCATATTTTTCACAGTTTAAATTCTCCTGACTAAATTACAAAAAAAAACGAATTATACCATAAGGCTTTGTCGCTTATTTTTGTTTCCGATCAGTGATCACACTGGGAATCACGCATTTTTTGAGTATTTTTGTTTTGTTTTTAAGGTAACACCCTTTATTCAATGTTTTTTTTTCATTTTATTCTTTCTTAATATTTTTTCACACTTATTGATCATTTGAATTAATCAACATTGGAAAAAAGATAAGAGCAAATTTATGTGCTATAGCATTTTGCATTGGCATAGGCCTAAATTCTTTATTCACTAATAATTTAATACAAAAAATATATATATGACGATATATATGCGAACAGTGGTCATAAACTGTACATATTAATTTATCTGCACATTATTTTTCTGTTCTCTTATATGCACCTATATCATGGTAAGGTGTGTCAAGTGTTTCTATATGTGCACTAGTTTTCATCCCAAACTTCCTGACCTGTATGCATTGGCACGCTTCCCACCCTGCACGGTGACAGACAAACTAATCAAGCTGATACAGAACAAAGCAAACTCACATCTTGCTTGCATCACTGTATTACAGCAAAATGCTTCCCCTCCCAGAATGTATTTTATTTTTATTGAACCTAAATTCAGAGGTCCACCCAGCATTGTCTCATGCACCAGTCAGTCTGTCCAGGTTTTTCTTGCGGTCGTCACATAACCCGTACATGACATCCGATCCTGGCTGAGACAAAGACTATTCAAAGACCATGCTCTTTACTTCATTGTGTTTTCCCTAGTTATAGAAATGATTCTGTGCAACCCAGAAACACTGAAACCAAGCCAAAACATTTCATCCAGAACACAAAGTGCCTTAAAACCTCCCACGCACTGACACACAAGCTTTCAAACTCTGATTTCACATAACCCACTGACACACAGATGGCCTCTCTCAGGGGAACAGCTGGGTCTATATCTACACCACGCTTACAATGATTCCCTGAAAACTGATTCATCCAGACGTGAAGATGTTGGCAGTTGTGGTTGTTTTGTTTCTAGCGCTCGGTGTGAGTGACGGTGTGATTTTGAGTAAATGTGAGCTGAAGCAGCAGCTTGAAGAAGGCCTTACTCTTCAAATCCCCAATTCTGCAGACGTTCTGGCACAGAGTGAGTCTCTTTATATCCCCAGCTTTAGATATACTGTACCTATCACTGCTTCTGTGTAGATTCATGTACTGTTGAAGTAGTTTCCAGGTGAGCATAGCACAGAACACACTATGTTCTTTATTTGCTAAAAAATGCTGTGAAAGTTTCATTTTTAAGTTGGATGCAATAGAACATTCTTCAAAAATGACTGAAATGAATGAAAACTCTTTTCTTTACAGTTGTGTGTCACGTCCAGCTGACCTCTGGCTTCAATACCAGCGCTATTAAGACGATCCCTGAGCCACAAGAGCCTCGTAGCGGTCCCGGTCCTCGTCGTGGTAGGTCTCCCGGAGGAAAAAATAAAGGCGGCTCTTCCAGTAATGAAAGTGATGAGGACAAAGATGAGGTCTGGACCCTGTACGGCTTGTTCCAGCTCAGTGACCATGTGGTGTGCAACTCTACTCAGAGTCGTGCACTCAACCTCTGCAGACTGTCCTGCGACAGTGAGTATATTTAATCTAGAAAGAGATCATGCACTGGTTGATACGGCAAAATAACAACCAGTCTGGGGTTCTTGTGAAAGAAATTAATCTATTTTGCAAGGATGCGTTAAATTGATTACAAGTGACAGAAATGCATAATGTTTCAAAAGATTCCTATGAAAATAAATGCTGTTCTTTTGAACATTTTGGTCACTGAAGGATGCTTTAAAAGAGTATGTCTTGCACAAAAATGTGAAGCAGCACAGCTGTTTTAAAATGTATAATAATCAGAAATGTTTCTTGAGCAGCAAATCAGTATATTAGAACAATTTCTGAAGGATCATGTGACACTGAAGACTGGATTAATGATGCTGATAATTCAGCTTTGCATCACAGGAATAAATTACATATTACAATATATTCAAATAGAAAACAGTTATTTTAAATTGTAATATTATTTCAGAATATTTCAGTTTTTACTGTACATCTTAACAAATATATGGTGAACAGAAGAGACTTTTTCATACGCATAAATATTCTCAAAAATTAAATGTGATTGTTCTCCTTTTCAGAGCTGATTGATGATAACACCAGCGATGACATAGCCTGTGTCCAGACCCTTATAAATGCACTGTGAGTACTGTAATAAAACACACAAATGTCAGAAAATGATATTATCCAGTGCAGTATGATTTAATTACCTGTGACACAACATTATACATCCATTACACATTCATTTTGCAGACTGTAGTATTAATATTTATTCCATGTAGAAATTATATAAATAGTGAATCCTCATAAAGCAGGTGAGTGCAAGTGTCCTGATATTGTGTTCATCTGACTATAACAGAACGTATCCGATTCCTGACCCCGAAACTGCTAGACACATCCATAAAATGTAAGTGAATGAAACAAGAACATTTCAATAAAGCAATTAACGGAAAACATGAGTTTACTGTGTTTGCATGCAAGTATGTTAAAACTATAAAAGCTAATATCCCTGGTTTGACTAAACTAATATATATATATATATATATATATATATATATATATAAAAATTAATGTTTCCTATTTTCCTTTGACAGGATCTCGCTGATCCACCAGCCGGAGTGTATGACCATGAAGGCCACATCGTACTTTGCCATCTGTCAAACACCCTAAAGTCCTGACCTCTATTAGCACCCTGCTTTTCTTTTGCATTTGGGTGCAATTATATTTGTAGCTTTTTTGCAAGACGACAAAATCCCAGCACAAGCTTGTGTTTTGTACTAGTCTATATGAGTCATTAAATCCATTTAAAAAGCAGTGTTGTTCTCATGAATTTAATTAAGGCCCTCGTGTGTCTGTGCAGTCTGATGTTGAATCTTTATGTCCATTTTATTGCCAAAGGATGGAAAACAAATCAGGCAGTATTCAGTGGCCACATACTAAATACATAGAACATCCACTAGATGGCGTGCTTGTAATTATAGCAATAGCACACACTTGATTATTGTGTACTGAGATAAACAACAGACTTTTTTCTCACTGAGAAATGTATAGACAAAACAACTAAATAACCATTTTTTACATGTACATGCAGCAGCTGTTTTGTTTCTCTGGTGCTACAAATATAAAAATTACACAAAAATCTCAAGCAAGATATTTTTCAGCAAACTCTGATAAAGCTGTCATTGGGGCAGTAAATTCTGAAAGGGTACTGCCCCAGAGACAGCTTTTGTGCCTTTTTTTCTGAGACTGAAAGGTGTCAGCGGATCTTTTGGATGTGTATTCTTGATTTTAATATTGATAATATGTAATAATAACAAAAATAATAGTTACATGCTATTGTTTTTTTTTTCAATGTACCTTAATATGCAATTGACATATATTAAGTAAGGCAATATGCAATGTGATTGCATGAAAAACTGCATGCGTGCAAAAAGTTCAGTGACACATAGCAGCCTTTAATATGGTCTTTATTAGAAATGGTTTAGATGACTAGATGATAATGCAAAACCTGCCAGCATCGTGCTAATTATTTATGCAAACAATGACTGATGCAGTCTTGCAGATATAAAAACATGACATAATACTGTGATTGTCTCTACTAAAAATTTGTACAACACAAAGTGCGTCTAGCAATATTTCAAAGTAAAACACACGGTGATTACTCGGCCTACTGTAAATACAAGCACAATAGTACTCTCATGTTGATGTGGTATACAATACATTGTTGTAATGTGAAACTAATATGAATATCAAGATCTCTATTATGGTAAAGTATATAAAAAGTATAGAAAGTCAGGCACATACTTTTATAGTTTTTCTCTGTTATTTTAGTTTCATAGATTAGAAATCAACCGACAGACAAGAGGACAACAAAAAACTGAGATAGCCCTTGTGTAATCTTCACTCCCTGCTGAAAAACAAACAAACAAAAAAAAAAAACAGTGGACACCATCACACTATTTCTAATGGTTTTACTGGTTATAATGGAAACCTTCTATTGGTGGCTTGTTAAAACCAATAAATCTTTACGGAACAATTCCCAAAACACACACTACACCATTTTTTATGGTTTAAATGGTTAAAAGTTGATGGTTTATAATGTTTGTAGTGGAAACCATTGTAATTTTTTGGGATGGTATTATTATTAAATTGTTCCCCAGCAGCAGGGCTCTGTGACATAGCCCCGGAGTCTCTTTAGTAAGCGTCTTCTTTGCTTCTCAGACGAACTCCCCGCTGGACACGAGCTCTGGACACAGTTTGGCCTCGAGGTCTTCGATCGTGATGGACTCGACGTCTTTCCCGCTGCTGAGGCTCGCGGCTCGCGTGATCTTGGTCAGCGTGTCCTCGTAGGGCGGCGGGAGGTAAACCATGAGGAACACCCCGTCAGACATGTCCGAGCTCGTGCTGTTCAGCCGCTCCGCGTTCCCGGTGAGTGACGACAGGATCTCGGCGTTGCGCTCCGGGTCCTGCAGGTCCAGCGCGATGATGTTGGCCAGTCCGAGCTTGTTCTGCCTGAACCTCCGGTAAACGAGGACGAACACGGCACCGAACACGAGGAGCGTGACGAGCGGGAGGATGATGTACAGGAGAAGCTCCGATTTCCCGTCGTTTTGGCTCGACAGCTCATTCCAGTGGTAACCCTATAGGGATGTAAGGGACATCATGGGTTACAGGAGTTTGGACGTCTGTATTTATAGTAGGCCTATTGCATTTAAGGCATCAGTACTGTTAGCCTACAAAAATTCAATCTTGCGTTCGGTGCATTAGTGAACGACGCTTTATTGTTCATCCCAAAGAGCCACAAAATCCCTTTCACGGACTTTTACTTGAACTGTTCCCTCCTGGTGGAATGACCTGCGCAGCTCAACCCCATCTTCAAGAATCGGGTAAAAACACCTCTTCTTTATTTGACCCTCTAACTCTAGCACTCTCTACTTAAATTATATATATATATTTTAAAAGGACTTGTATTCTATTTATTTACTCTCTGCTTGTTTTCGTAAAAAAAGAAAAGACAAAAAACTAACACTAGCTTCTCATTTCTTTTTGTATTCTATGTATTTGTTTTCTTATATAAATAAAAAAGCAAAAAAAGGCCACTAGCTTGCTCTATTCTTTTTCTTTTCTGTTTGTTTTCTTGTTATTTATTATATAATTAAAAAAAAAAAAAAATAATGTACTGCATTAGGCTGTGACTTGTTTTGGCACTTACATATCATAGCTCTTTTTGATTGCTTCCTGGTTTAAATGATCTGGTTTAAGCTGATCTTCAATGATGTTTAACACTGAAAAAATGGTACAATAACATTTCAACCTAAATAATGGACTTTGCTTTTTTCTTAAATTGATACACAATTGCCACCTCATGAAATAATTCTGTTTTCTCATACTTGGTTTAATTGGACAACCAGCGGGTTTGACAGCTTGAATAACTGAAAAGTGCCTAAAAATGCTTTTAAACTGGAAGAAAATCTACAGTAGCCAGCTGTTTTTAGTAGTGAGATGATATCCGAATGTATGAAACTAGAAACTAGAAAATGAAGACTGATCTTTGATCTTTTGAAATTTTATATACCCTAACAAACTAATTTAATTTTCAAACTAAATGTCTTGTCCAGCTCATGAGAAAACCATAGGATGCTATAATGAAACAAGAAACAACAGAAAGATTTGAAAAACCTATAAAACACAATTTTTAAGTACAGAGCCATATTGAGACTACAGTGAAAAATGGTCTTGAAAATAAAACAATGTAAAAGTTATTTGTTGAACCTATAGCATATATGCAGCATATCCAGGGATGGATCCGCTATCTTCTTGAATGCACTGAAGTAAAGCAACCATTCTTTAATAAATACAGCTGTTTACTAATCCAGAACCAGCGCCTCCACCCTAACCTGACTGCATCCTAAAATCTAGTGCTTCTCCAACCGTTTACTAATCACATAATGCTGCTTTTCAGCTAGATTAGATATTTTGGTCCTATTAACCCCCGAACCACATTGTGTCACCTCAAATGAACCCCTGTGGAGATCACAACTGAGCTTCAGGTCATCACAGCATTGAAATTTTAGACAAAACAAATGTCAGGGTGTAACAATGACTTTAGTTCTCACACAAATGGACCTGCACAATTTCCATTGCACAAAAGGTTCTTTATAGAGGTTTTTTGGATTATTTAAAAGTTCTTCAAACAAAGAAACATTTATTTTTTAAGAACTGTTCACTGAAAGATTCTCTCAGTGGTCCTTCTATGACATCACCACTTTGGAACCTTTATTTTTGGAACCTTAATCAATCTTCTGTCTATTTCCATAACCTCATCTTGAATCCCAGCTTTCGTCTTGAATGGGATTGTTCACTAACCTGTGGTCGTTGTTCTGCGGTAGGCGGCGATGGGGACCCAGACACCCAGTCATCTCTTCCAGCAGGTCCAAACTTTATCCAGCTGCTGTCCAGCAATCGTTGCATGCTTCTGCTGACAGAAGAGCGTCGGCTGATGAAGGATGAGAGAGTCAGGCCAGCAGCGGTCTAAAGAGCGCAGTAGGATAACAGCTGCATCTTGTGTCTCTCTGAATGTGAGTGTGAGAGCCAGAGTTTGTGTGTGTTAAGTACTGTCTCACATGCTCGCACATGCAGATCAGTGGAAATCAGGCCAGTGGTCAGCCAATGGCACGAGGCGAAAAAAGACCCGAAAGGCAATCATTTGGGGATTTGTGATGCGCACAGCTGGCCTATATTTAATAAACAGCGGAGGGGGATAGAGAAGATGGAGCTGTCAATCAAATGAGTTGAAGTGCTGATGCGGTTTGCAGTGGTGGCAGAAATGGGCGGGGCTTCTCCTTAGCATTCAGAGTTTCACATGTGTTTAGATGAACATCTAGGAATGCTTCGGTTCAGACATCTTTTGCTTTAAGATATACTATAGCCTACTTCTTTGCTTAGGAGGAACTTAACCGTTTAGTCAAACATATGAAATACTAGTCAGAAATATTTTTTTATATTTTTTAATGGGACAGTTTATTTAAGTTTTATGTTTTGCATCAGATGATACAGTAAGAATAATGAGCTCACACCTGAGGAGGAAAAAGCACCTCTATTTTATTCAGATGCCTGAACTGAACAAAAAAAAAAATGCAATTTGGTGCAGTTGCTGTTTTTTATATGGCTAGAAATTAAGAAATTCTGAGAGTTGGTCATGTAAATCAATACGATTTTTATAATAATAACAGACTACTTATATAAATGCATATAAATATCAGTTGTCACAATAATGTCTTAGTAAGATGATATTGATTTGCTCAGTTTTATGATCAACAAAAAACAAGATAATGCAATGCATTACAGTGACGATTGAGAAATGAACAAATAAACATTCCCCAAAAGGCTGACGATTATATTTGATGCTCATTTTAACATTAAAATTCACATATGGATAATCAAGCAAGTTGCTTAAGTTTAGTAAGTGTTCATCTAAATATTACTAATAATATAAAAAGTATTCATGCATTTACTTCATAAAAATCATTAAAGATTTCATGGCAAAAAAAGGTGGACACACTTACAATAATACTAATACTCTTACTTGCTAAAAACGCAGAGGAAAATCAAGAGAAACATGCAGATTTAAAGGTCTGCATTAGTCTGGTTGGTTTGAGATGTGAAATGATTGGCAGGGCATTTGAGCTGAGCTACAGTCAATCAGTGCTAAAACTCAGCTCAAGCCAAAGCAGCGTCCCGGCGATAGTCTCATTAGGACCAAAGCTCATTACTGATACGCCGTGGATCACTGTCAATACATTTGGTTTATTAATGTCTGAGGTCCGGCTCCAAAACAACTAAATAAGCACTCATTCTGATTTCTCAAACGTTTTCACATGAACACCAGCATTTGATTATAAACGATACTGTAACATTAGAAAGTGAGAATGTGAAAATGTGGCGTTTTTGTTCTCTTAAGAAGCTATTTCTACCTGATCTTGACCTTTAGCTTAATACAAACCATACCAAAGAAAGTCTTGTGGATTTACATTGACATGAAGCTGATAAAATTTTTTACATTTTTGGCTGAACTTTTCCGCTTTTTTGTATCAAGTGGCTGTTTAGACGGATGAGTTTCAGAAGCAGAACAATCCTAATATCTGGGTTTACAGGGGACGGCTGGGGTTGAACATTTCAGGTTTAGCAGCAGCCATGTTTTTAATTAGAGATATGGAAATCTCTGTGTAATTCGATCGAAATCTCTGACGCACACGTGAAGGTTTTCCAAAGAATTTCTCTGACCACTGGTAATGAGAGTTTGCTGGACGTCCTGTGGATAAAGCAATCATCCAAAAAGAGGTTTATTGAATAGACGCTTTAATCACATGACCAGACAAAACAGCACAGCGTGAACCTCACATTCATTTAAAAACACACACTTCATGTGAAAACCTGACCTGAAAAACAAACACATTTTAATGTACTAACTAGAATTAAATAAATAACAAAAATGAAATTTTTACATAATATACAAATAAAATCAAATTTCTGTATTCTAATTTAGAAACATACTGAAAAAAATCAAGGGAATTATTATTATATATATTTTTTAAAACAACTAAAAAGGTAAACAATGTGTAAACTAATTTAAATAACATACATTGTGTAATATATGAAATATCTAATATATATATATATATATAGAGAGAGAGAGAGAGAGAGAGAGAGAATAATATATTTTATACATTAGAATAATTTATAAAATACCATGTCAATCTTAAACTAATCTGAAACTATAAAAACACTGGAAAAAGCAAGCAAAGTGAATTGATTTGAAAACATAAAACAGACATAAAACTTTCTTGAAATGTCTGAAGTAGAGTAGTTTAAATCTGAACTGCTGCATGTTTTGCCTTCAGTTATTCTGCTTGTGTGTTTAATGTTTAATGCTAATCCTAGCTTGACAGGTTAGCCTTTCACACACACACACACACACACACACACACATGAGGCTTTGCCATGTCAGACACAGAACGGGGTCAGCGCTCTCCTCTCCTCTCACTCCAGCCCAGAGCAGAGTCTGGATCTGAGATCTGAGTCACTCACTGATCATCTCTGACCCAGTCCTGCTAATCGAATGTTTCCCTGAGGTGACACCACCGTCATTTCATGCTGTCTGTGAACGGTCAGCATTTCACTGTGGATTCTTTATTTCTTTTTCAAAAATCTACTTCAAATAAAGAGAGAATCTGTTGATTGAGCTCAATGATTCTGTTTTGCCCTTGTCTCGTTTTTTCAAGCCGTAATAAAGTCTTCATTTGTGCTTTCACTCTCTCGGTCTTATTGCTAGAAGTACTGCGTTCTGTTACGCAAACACTTTTACAGAAGATTTACACACACTGTCCTTAATTCTACTATAATATCTTTGTCTCTCCATGCAAATGACCTCAAGTTCATTTATCTGGATCGGTTTTAAGCTGTTTTCAGTTCAGAAAATGACATATACAATATTTATATGTATATATATTAGTTGTTTACATAATTTATGTATAAACTACACAATGTTTTTCATCTAAAAAAGTGCCTGTGGATAATTATGTGTGTCTAATAAAGATAAGTATTTGATTTGAATTGAAGAATATAAAATAATCAGATCTTATTCTCCTTTGCATAATTTCATGTCATTTCTGATTGTTAATTAATTTTTAGTAGAGCTTTATTTTCTTCTCTTTAAATCAGGATAAACATTCACAAAACATCTGTTAGACTGGACATCTGTCTCACTCTCAACAATATTCATCTGTGTGTGTGTGTGTTTGTGTGTGTGTGTGTGTGTGTGTGCTATTTTTCCAGAACATTTTTGATTCATTTGAGCTGTGCAGGGAAAGGTGAATCAGAATAAAGCTATAAAAATGGGAACAAAAAATATTTTTATGCTATATTTTTAGCTTTTGACCTCTTCTGGCACAAGTCAGAACTCAAGTCATAATTCATGTGATACACTGGTCTCTAAATAAATAAGTCAAGTTACATTTATTTATATAGTGCTTTTCATTTCAAAGCATATATTTATATAATATCTTCATGCAAGTGCAGATTAGAGTTTAGAGATAATACAGTTTGCATTTTGTAATGATAGCAACCAAGTAGTGTAGCAAGCACTCAGATTGTCTTCAGCAAATGTCAAAATGTTGTTTTCGTGAGGATTGTTTGATGGCTGCAGTGAGGTTCAGCTGGTGATGATCATGAAGCTGATCCCAGGAGTCAGGACACACTTTCGGGATGCTGCTGATTGACTAGTTGTGAGGGATCTCTGATGATAACAGGGAGTTTCCGTCTGGAAAGACACCATAATTAGTGCAGCGTGTGGCTCTGTGAATGAAATGCCATCATGTTGATTCTTTCTGCCCGTGAGCACTCATAACTCCCAACAGCAGCACGTCCTGGGAATTTAAATAAAGTTTATTCAGAACATTTGAGATTCATTTTACATCAGCGATCCAGCTATTGCTTGTGAATGCATGTGTGATGATGCTTGTATGACGGCAGTAAGGGAGGGTGGAGACGTTTGGCAGGGATTTGATGGTTTAGTGTTAGTGTTTGTGTGCCCTTGACCTGTGTTTTGCTGGAGGTCAGACCAACCGCTGAGCTCTCAACATATTGCAGCTATTTGAAGATCTGCAGTGGCTTTTCTGTGTAGAAGGGTATTATAGAAGTAAATGGGGCGGAGTGTGTGCGTGCATGTGTGTGTGTGTGTTTGATTTATTAGAGCGTGAGGAATTATTTATTTTGTGTGTTTGAATGTAAGCAAATATAAATTTATAAAAACCCTGCTTATGTTATGTTTGTCCTTGTTTAAAAAAATATATTATGGAATTAAGATTCATATTCTAGCTGCAAAAAAAAAGAAAAATTGTCTTAATGATGTTTCTCACAAACACACAGCATCTTGCCTCACAAGACAATAACTGATGGACTGGAGCGCTGTGGGTTATTGTGATGTTTTATCAGCTGTTTGGACTCTCATTCTGACGGCACCCATTCACTGCAGAGCACCCATTGGTGAGCAAGCGATGCAATGCTACATTTCTCCAAATCTGATGAAGAAACAAACTCATCTAGATCTGAGACTGCATGGGGAAGAATACATTTTCAACAATTCTTCATTTTTGGACCAACAGCTTTTGTGGTCTTTTGAAAGCAGGTGTATTTGCCTCAAACATTTCCTTTGAGCAGAAATGCACATGATGAGCGTCAGCCGCATGAGCGTCTGGTTGTGCCGGTGCACCTGTCACCTTGTTAGTTCACATTCACTCCACATCTGCTTCCTCAAAGCACAGCAGCTGTAATGCTTTAAGAGGCTTAACACAGCGCTTTCTGTTTCTTTGTGCTTGTGTTTATGTCTGTGTTCATTTGATCGGCACTTCAGGGTTTCATCTCAATGCCTGACTGTTAACTTGCTCATCTTAGTAGCTGATCTGTGTTATCGTTGTTGTACTCTTGATGACCTGTCCAGCTACATGTGACGAACACCACACTTTCCTGCAGGTCGCTTCGGACCGCAGGCGAATGCAAATGTAAACGCTGCACAATAAGAGAGTGAGTTTGATTATTGTTGTTGCAGCTTAGACTACTTCAGTCTGTGTGCATTGAATTTATTTAATACACAAGTTTCACATTTTGAGTTGAATTAGTAAAAAAATGTTTTCCACAACATTCTAATTTGTTTGATGTCAAGCTCCAGAGTTAATAACTCCAAAAACAGCATTACAGCTTCACTTACAAACCAGATTGATTTTATTTCTGTCAAATATTAACAAATGTTCTTATTGAGATTGACAGAGGTTTAGATATTGATGTCTGCTTGTAAGTAATAGTTTAGTTTGATGTCACCATTATGGTGATAAGTGTTTGCTTTAGTTGGGCAATTTGACTCTTGACTTTCTGATGTTTTTCTGTACCTGCTGTAACTATGTTTTTTTGTCAAAAGCAGCAAGAGTAAATGTGGTCAGCTGCTGTTGGCTACTTGCAGATAATAAAGATATTATCACCATCCAGCACTATATATGTCACTGTGATGGCTGTGCGAGGAGGAGAGAAATCATATTCAACCAAATCAGATATCTCCAGCTATAATAAATCAACATTATTATATTTATTATAACCCTAACCATAAAAAAAGGATATTAATAGCCAACCAACCCTTTATTAACCCTAACCCAATCCAAACTTCTCTGCACAAAGTAATCCAAAAAACAACAATTAAAAAAGGAAATTACACAATCTCCCTTCATTCCCACTACATGTAAGACTCACCTCACTCAAAAGAAATACTCCAAATCAACGGTTAATTTCACTGCCAACATAACCCTCATGCAAATAAATAATTCAGGTGTTTCAAAACATTAACATGTATAAAGGGTACAAATTCTGACTTGCAACACAAAGCTGGGAAGTGATGTACAAACAAGTAAAAAAAAACACTCCGCTAGCCAGTCATCAATCATCAAATCTGAATTGCACTGGAGGCATACAGCACACACATGGATAGCATTGGAAATTCAACATAAACACTGGAGGACCAGCGATCAACTAAACCAAACACAAAACAGAATCAACAATATTCAAAGGAAAATGACCCCAATGCTTAATTATTATTTTTATCCCGTTAAAATAAACGCAAAATGCTTACAAATCCTATATAAAAATCTCTGCAATTAGCTGGAACACTGCCATTATTCCCGACCTACTTTCCAAAGGTTTTCCAGATCAAAGATGAATGAGCGTGACCAACTTCAAACAAATCCATAGTGTGTGTGTGTGTGTGTTATTTATTAGAAACAAATAGGAAATATAAATTTTGTGTGTTTAAAAATAAGAGCTTAGAAATAAATAAAAACCATGCTTATATTATTTTTTTTAATATTAGGACTCATATTTTATTAATTGTCTTGACGTATTTGTTTCTTACAAACACACAGCATTTTGCCTCACAAGATGTTAACTGATGGACTGGAGTGCTTTGGATTACTGTGATGTTTTTATCAGCTGTTTGGACTCTCATTCTGACGGCACCCATTCACTGCAGAGCACCCATTGGTGAGCAAGTGATGCAATGCTACATTTCTCCAAATCTGATGAAGAAACAAACTCATCTAGATCTGAGACTGCATGGGGAAGAATACATTTTCAACAATTCTTCATTTTTGGACAAACAGCTTTTGTGGTCTTTTGAAAGCAGGTGTATTTGCCTCAAACATTTCCTTTGAGCAGAAATCCACATGAGCGTCTGGCTGTGCCGGTGCACCTGTCACCTTGTTAGTTCACATTCACTCCACATCTGCTTCCTCAAAGCACAGCAGCTGTAATGCTTTAAGAGGCTTGTGTTTATGTCTGTGTTCGTTTGATCGGCACTTCAGGGTTTCATCTCAATACCTGACTGTTAACTTGCTCATCTTAGTAGCTGATCTGTGTTATCGTTGTTCTTGATGATGACCTGTCCAGCTACATGTGATGAACACCACACTTTCCTGCAGGTCGCTTCGGTCCGCAGGCGATGCAAATGTAAACGCTGCACAATAAGAGAGTGAGTTTGATTATTGTTGTTGCAGCATTAATGAAACCGATTCACTCAACCTTGTATCCAAAGATGACTTTTTTCTTTCATTTTTGAGAATGATATATCCAAAAGCTAAACAATGTCTGTTCCAGACAGATCCAGCTCTGATGTGTTATATAAGCGATGCAGAGGTGAAGGGTCAGTCGCTCTGTAATCTCTCTCTCCATGTCTGATGTACAGCTCTCATGGATGCAGGACCAGGTTAAACGAGGAGCCCTGGCCTAGAGTGTAGTGCACAAGTTCTCATATATTGAGCTATAAAATGCATACCAGTTAATACCTTTAGATGCTTATTAATGAAAATCAAGGACGCAGGGCCCCCTAGCTTTTAATCAAAGACCCCCTATTTCTTAATGCATCTTGTTTCCTTCTGGAGCACCAGTGAACATTTGAACCTTTTTTAATAGTTGTGTCTGAGTGCCTCAAAAGTCCTCAGTGTGAAAAGATGTATCTCAAAATCAAATATGCAATATGCAAAGATGCTGGAAAACTGAAGAATCTGCAGGACCTTAAAGATTTTTCTGAAGAACAGTTCTCAGTTTAACTGTTCAGAACAAACAAGGGACTCATGCACAACCATCACAAAACAGAAACACAGTCGAGGATCATCAGGTAACAGAACACAGTATTAAGAACCAAGGGTTCACAAACTTTTGAATGGGCTTATTTTAATAATTTCAGCAACAACAAAAAATGTCTTGTGGACTATATGCAAACATCTTGTATGTACAATATCTTACTCAGGGCAATACTAAATAAAAAAAATAACATGAATTTATTATGTCCTCTCTTATTCTGTAAAAATGATTCACATTTTCACTGATTCTGCAAGGGTTTCCCAAACTTTCGCATGCCACTGTATATATGACATGTAATGCACTGATATAACATCAGAGGGCACTATAATAATATTTTAAACCGAGAGCTGAAATCTGATCCTTTACGGACAGTAATGAAGGAAAAACCTTCCGCATTGCGAATTAAAGGCGAGTGAATGAACACGCGGTCTAGACGATAATGATTCCGAACTCTAATTGTTTCTGAAGAGTTTTAATCAAGCCTCAACACGCGAGAAGTTCAGTGTAGTGAGTTAGAGAGTGAGCGACAACTGTTTTTACCTGTAAACACCTTTGTCTTTTTGTGTCGTGCCTGAGGGAGTGCGCGAGACGCACGTCATTTCCCCGAAGTGCGCCGCTTCCCTGGAAACCTCGCGCTGTCTCACTTTCTCAGTCAAGATGTGCTTCACTTCACTTGGAAAACACTAATTTCGACAGGATTTACACTTTTTACTCCAGCTGTATAATGTGCATACTGGATTGAAACTCGCCGGGAATAATGCGGACACAGATCTATATCAGTGTCACTGTCTTGATCCTGTTTTTAAAAAAATCCGACTTGGAGGGTGAGTATTTCATTTCGTTTAATTTATTTATGTATTTATTTATTCTTTTAGTAGTATAGTATTAGTATAATAGTAATTTAATATATTGAAACATTTTAAATATATATTTATTTAAAGTTTAGTTTTATTATCAATTAATTTGTTTATTTATTGCTTTTATTTATTTAGAAACTTGAATTCTTGGAGGAAACAGACCCTTTTAATACCACTAAATATTTCTTAAATGTTGATAATTAATGATTAAAGTTGAGTACGTTGGGTCAAACACGGATACTGTTGGCACATGCATTAAAATATTTTAGTTTTCATCTGTTCAGTCTATGGTTTTCATAGAAGGCAGGCTAAGTCAACACACACTGGTAGATATTGCTCTATTAAATTTTTCATGATAACATTATTTTAATTTCAAAATCTTTTCAGAATCTAATGGTAGCAGCCCAAAGCCAAGGTTATGGGATCAGTTCCCAGGGAATGAAAGAACTGACAGAAATATGTTCACACGCTGTATGTGTGTTGGATAATGTAAACTGTTTTAATACTTTCTATGCTTTTAGAGTTGGTATCTTTCCATTTAGTGATGTTTTTTATGATAAGTGCATAGGTTTATGTGTCTGTACGGTCCAAAGGCCTGGTCCAGGTTTTTATTGCATCTGAGATAAATCCTGAAGACAGGTGTGTCAAAACTCAGTAAGAGGGACGCAACCCCAGCCCTTTACTGTCCCGTCGGTCACATCTAACATTTCACTCATTTCTCTCATTCAAAGTTTAAAGTTTGCTTCACTGAAAAGATATGTGAATGTGTAGACAGAAATGCAATCATGATAGTCACAAAATGTAGGCTACTCCCTTTATTTACTTCATAATGAAAGTTAAAGCACAAAACAGCTGCCTTATGAATCAGATTAGACTGAATAATGACATGAATGAATGTGATAAGAAGTTGCTGATGTGATTGTGAGGCTTTTAGAGCAGGCGTAAAATGACTCCATTTGGACATTATAAAGGTTTCGACTACACAAAGAGATCGCATTTCAGTCATAATTCATTTTTAACCTAATTTTAGTGCCATTTAAAAAGGCTGCAACAGCCCGGTCCTGTGAGTCAAACATTTTTGTCTGAATGTTGTACTATGATTCATCTCATTACAACCTTGTTTGGGCTGGGAAGCTTGTTGGGTTGGAGTTCACAGAAGATCTTAAGGAAGTTGGAGTCTATTACTTTGATAAAACGTTGATTAAGGTTGGCTGAGATGGGAGTACCTGACACCACATATCCTGTTTTACACAGCGAGTTCTCCGAATATAATGCCCGTGATGAGAGAAATGGGCGGGTTTGTGTGTATTTGTGTTCATATCACCTATCAATGGACAATAGTCAAAACTAGAAAAACGAGTCTGAGAGCTAATACACACACTGAAAAAAAATTACACTAAATGATTTTTAAGGTGAGTGGTTGCAAACTATTTATTTTAGCTACATTAAAAAAAAAAATGTGTTTATTTAAATGTAGCTAATATAAATTGATTGCAACCACTTACCTAAAAAAAAAAAAAAGTAAATTCAATGAATCATTTTTTTCAGTGCACACACGCACACACACACAAACACACAAAACACTGTAAAAGTAGCCCATGTGACTAATGACTAATGAAGCTAATCAAATCAAATCACTCATGAAAACATTCATTTTTGGAGAGACTTTGTAAGACTCAGTCTCACCAAGACTGCATTTATGAGATCGGAAATACAGTAAAAATCTTAATATTGTGAAATATTATTACAATTTAAAATAACCATTTTCTATGGGAATATATTGGAATTGCTCCATTTAATATTATTTAAAATGTAATTTATCCCTGTGATGCCAAGCAGAATTTTCAGCATCATTACTCCAGTGTTTAGTATGGAAGTCCGTTTCTGCCACTGAAAAAAAAATTAAACAAGGTCATTTTTTGAGAATTACGCAATGTAAATTCGGCATTGATAGTTACAAAGTCAGAACTGCGTGATATAAACTATTCATTCTGAGAAAATAAATTAAAATTTACGGCTTTCTCATAAACTAGCAACTGTGAGGAAAAAAAAGTCAGAATACGAGATTCTCAGTTTAAATAATGCAGCTGCGAGAAAACAAAATCTGAATTGTAAGCAGTTAAAAGTAAAACATATAAATTGCAGAGCAAAGAGGAAACTGACAATGTGCCTGCAGACAACCCTTATGAATAAGTACCGGTAGTATACTTCAAGTTTATTTGACCAAGTATACTTAAGTAAAGTTCAAGTATATTTTTAAGTATACTTTATGTAGCTAGTATACAAATATGAGTGTTCTAGTAGTATGCCTGTAAGTGTACTGATTCACTACTCTTTGGGACTAAATTGGCCCGTCTAGTATATAAAAGTATACTTTAGTATAACAGCAACAAACTTTGAATACACAACTAGTTTACTTCTGTGTTTGTAGTTTGCACTGGAATTATACTAAAAGTGAACTTATAGGTACACTGATAGTTTACTAATTAAATACTTTGTACACTTTGAAGTATAGTCTCAGTAAACTACTAGCTTAGTAGTTTTATACTGCAAGTATACTCAGAAGTTTTCTTTAAGTGAACTTTACCTCATACTTTTAAGTATACTACTATGTCCCTATTCAGGTTTTAATATGTATCAATATGTATCAAGTTTAATGATGATCAAAACGTAGATGGAGTCGATCGACACCCCAAAGCTTGACTATAATTATAACCTCTTCATCAGTCGACATTTTATTCCATAACGTTACAGTTTTAATGCTGTTTCATGTCAGATGATTGTGTTATCTGGTGTTTCCTTTTTCCTTCTTCACTTGTGTTTTTTTGGAGATTATGTACAGAAGATGTGTACTAGCGCCCTCTATCTTATAATAATGAAAACACGGATTCTCGGAGTATAGCTCAAATATATTCAGACTTTTGTAAGTATAAGTCAAGTATACTTAAATGTCATTTTTAAGTATATTTTTGAGAAGTACATAAAAGTAAACTAACAGCATACTTTCCTATTTTAAGTTTAAAAGAAGTATACTAATAACACACTTGAATAAACTTCTTTTTCATAAAGGAAGACAGAGAGTAGGTTTCTGTTAAGAAACAAGGTCTCAGGATGCTCATCTATCAAAATGTGTCATTTTTCCTACAATGTATTGCAACAATGACTATAGTTTTGTGAAATTGTTATGTTGCAACAGTTTGCTGTATTGCCTCAGTTCAAGCAGCACATGTGAAGCAATCCTCTCTTCCTCTTTACTAGTTATAGCATGAAATAAACATCAGTGAACATCAGAAGGTATCTTGTTTCAGCTGAGGAAAGACGTCAGTACACACAATTTTTCAAGTTTAATGCTGTGTTCACACCAAACGCGAATAGAGCGTCTGGCGTGAATGATTTCAAAGTTAAGTAAATGCAAAGGCGCGCTTACGCACATATGGAGGTCTCGCGGCGCCAATGAGCCGTTTAGCGCGGCGAGGAAGACACGAATTGACGCGCAAATTGTGCTTTTTGTGCATTTAGCGTTTGACGCCAATTCGCGACTGCCACCCGCGTTGAATTTTTTTTACTTTGGCATCAATTCGCGCCGCGCTAACCAATCAGGAGCCTGCTAGGAGTCACTCATTCAACATGGAGGAACGACTGATGTTGTCAGTGACAGTGAGCAAGCGTTGTAAAGGAACTATATGACAAAAGTTTATACTTATAGAGACAGAAATAAAAAGGACCTATGTAAATAAGACATATTAATAGATAAATTGAATAAAGGCCAGAGATAGGTAACGTTTCGTTTTACCCCAAACAAATTATATTTTATCTTGAACCACTAAAGAGACATCAGAGCCAGGGGCAAATGTCAGAAGGTTTAGTGGAGGTGAGGCTGTTCTTGGCAGGATTTTGATCACGGAGCTCCCGCTGGTCGCATGGAGCTCATCTCCGAAATCGGCGAAACAAATTTTTTTAAATAGGCGCTGTCTTTATAAATAAACCGCATATTTGAGTTTAAAACAACTACATTCTCGCCTGAAATACTTTTAAAACTACATTTCATGACACGATAACAGTAATATTTAGAAAATTATCAGAATAAAAATGGCAGTTGAAAATGCTGCGTGAACTCAGCTGGCAGAAGCCCCCCCATGATGCAAATTCGCGTCTGTTGTGAAGTTAATTTCACGCGCGAATGATCTCAAAATATTCAAGTGGCAAACTAGACGCGGTAGACTCTAATTTGACGCTCTATTCGCGTTTGGTGTGAACACAGCATAAGTCCACTGACGTTTATCTACTCTCCTGTCTGAATGGTTTGTTGGACAAAAGGGCGGAGTCAGTATTATGATTGATCAGATAGCCTGACAATCAATCTCTGTGCAAAAGGTCAATAACCTTGTTTTATTTTTTATTAGCAGTCTTCCAAACTACAGTGTCACATGATCGTTCAGAAGTCATTCTAATTTGCTGATTTGTTGCTCAAGTACATTTCTTATTATTATTATCATCAATGTTAAAACAGTTCTGCTGCTTAATTACTTTTTTACATTGTTTTTTTCTTTGTTCTCATAAAAGAGCCTGTATCTGACAAGACATAAAAAAATTAAGAGTGAGAAGAAGAAGAAGAGTCAGGAGAATTAAACGAGAGCCACACATTACATTGCAATGCTGAATGCTCTTAAATATGTCACAGAAGAGCAGTTAAATAGGTCTTGATTGTCGACTTGATAGGGGTTTAAAACACATTTGAATATAAAAGCAGTTAAGAGTCCCGAACACGAGATTCAAAGTTGATATCAGACAGAAACTGGCACTGTTTGATGGTAATAACAGTGTGCGTGACAGGGTAAATGGCATCTGTTAACAAACGGCGAGTGTGAGCTTGTGTGTGCGTAGGTGTTTAGAGAGAAGAGCCAGCGGGAAGGGAAGGGAAGACGACTTTGATATGTGTTGTCTTTACCAGAGAAGAAAGAGTGCTGGGAAGGGTCGTCATAGACCCTGTAAAGACTTGTTCAGACTATCAACAAACAGCATTGATGGCATGGTCAGGCCAGTCTGAACCAATACATCAGGAATCACTGAAACCGTGGCTTTAAAAAAAAGAATATGAGGTGATAGTACAAGAAAAGAGAAAAGAAATGATAGTTAACGTGCATGAAGACCAGCGCATATTTCTATTGGATGAAAAACTGATTATTATGACTGTAATACAGTAATGAAAATTATATTTTCTGAAGAATGTTAATAACATAATTATATAAGAAAGGGTAGAATTATTCAAGAAAAAAATATATATATATGTTTGAAAATAATTTGAAATATTCTATCCATATATATAATATTGTGTATTTGAAACTCTATCATTACCATCATTACCATTTGGGTTGGTAGGTTTTTTGTTTTGTTTTGTTTTTAAAGAAATTAATATTTAGCAAGGAAGCATTGAATTGATCAAAAGTGGTATTAAAGACTTTAATGTTAGAAAATATATATATTTTTAAACTTTCTATTTATTCATTAATCCAAAAGAGAAGCAGCACAATTGTTTTTAACATTATTACAATAAAAAATAATAATAATCTTGAACGCCAACATGAACTTGACATAACTACTCTTAAATATCCACTTTTCTTCCGATATACAACTCTTAAAACACTTTCTAAACAAGCAATACAATTTGTTGTCATATTTTGTTAATTGTTTTTTTTTTTACAGTGCAAACTTTTAAATAGCATTGTATTGTATATTCAATATTAAAAAAACAAATACGTTTGAATATATCACCTTTCTTGCATTATATAGTGCAGAAGAGAATTGTATTACTTTACTGAACTACCAACAATTAAATGTGCTTAAATCTCTTTTAAGTATAATCTTACAATGCAATTCTTATTTAAAAAATAGGCTTTATTTTAATTATATTACAAAGCATTTATTTATTTTCTGAAATTTGGTCCAGATGTCTTGACAGATTTGGTCTTTTTACAGTACTCTGAATGGGAATCATGAGCAGTGTTTGAATTTGCAAACCGAGAGAAAAGCAATAATGTGATAGTGTCTCTCTTTCAGCTGCGACTGTCCCGTCTCCTGAGAGCGTGTCTGTTCAGTGTGACAGCTATGGAGTCGAAGCTCGATGGGAATATCCTGAGGTTCATCAGGACGTTTACTTCCAGGTGAAGGTGAAAGATGAGTTCGATGAAAGGTAAATCATCTGAATAAAAACCCTGAGCTTTCAGAGCTGCTGAGTCTTAAATGATTCTTTTCTCTTGACTGGTGAATCCTTTAAAACACCAGTTAAACCATAAGCTTGTTCATTTGTAGTTTGAAAGCTTGAGCTTACTGTTGTTAATTTTTTTTTTTTCAGGTACTCTAATCTTACAAGAAATCTGCATTTAAACATATCCAGCATGCTGTTACGGCCAGCATTCAACCGTTACTGTGTCACCGTGACGGCTGTGCGAGGAGGAGAGAAGTCAGAGCCATCTGCCTTTTTTATCTTCAGCTTTAATGAAAATACTTCTTCCAATATTAAGTGTATGTCTACACCTGTGTTTTTAGTGGAAATATCATCTACCATAGCAAATACTGGCAATATAACTGTACTATTGTGTGCTCAGGTTATTTGGATTTTCCTGAGGTTGAACTTTCTCCTAAAGACGGCAGACTTCACGTCCAGTTCACCAACCCTCTTCATCTGTACAGAAACTCACCGGCTCTGCGTGACCACAGCGAGGATCTGGAATACTGCGTCGAAACAGACCAGGTACCCTTCACTCTCCTGTCTGCTTGCAGCAGTAATAGTTCAACCAAATACGAAAAAACTCACTTTTTCTGTATTATAATCATTTATAGATTTAATAAAGACTAAAATGCTACATAAGTAGCTGAAGTCCTCTGAAGTCATATGATTTCTCAGTGTGAGGAACAGATTCAAATTTAATGATATCTTCAGATCTAGAAAAGAACATATTATTATTTCAAATAACTCTTTTCAATGTGAATATATTATAAAATATAATTTATTCCTGTGATGTCTTCAATGTCACAGTGTCCTTCAGAAATGTTGAAATGAAAGAAACATTTCTGGTTATCAGTGTTGAAAACAGTTTTCGGGGAAACTATGATTTTTCTCTCACTTTTGATCAATTTTATTTTATTTCACAAACAAATCTTATTGACCTCAAATCTTTGAGCAGTAGTGTAACAGAGTGCATAAATAATAGCAAAATGCTAATTTTGAATGAATTTATTTATTTTTTCACAGGGGAAGAATAAAGTCTGTGAAACCTGTCAAATGAAGCAAAATACATCATGTGAGACGTCTGTTGTGTTTTCTGAGCACAGAGGCGAATATTGCATCCATCTGACTGGAAATATTGGACAGACGTTTTTCAATCCCAGAAGCAGCTGTTTCAGAGGAGACATACGAAGATGTAAGTGTGATTTGTCTTCTGTTCACTTCACAAGGCTGATAATCCATGTGAACAGAGCTGAAATAAAGACAGATACAATTATTCTGTAGTTTTGATCACTTTGTTAAGTATTGTATTTGCTAGTTGTAATAGAAAGTTTCTAAATACTTCTGGCTTCTAATGGCTATAGGGATATTAAATGATAAACCCAACAGTACATACATGCGCAGCTGAGGACGATGTGTTTGACTGATGTTTTTCGTTCTTCCATCCAGATACTCCGTTCACGGTGTACTTGTATCCAGTGCTGGGGGTCACTTTAACACTGCTGTTCATAACCGGCATCATTATACTGTTAGAGAAGAAGTGCAACTCAGAAATGAAGAAGAAGGTCCCCTCTATGTTCCCGCATTTCTTTGTAAGTTGCTTTTTGATGATTTCTGGATATTTAATTGCACCTTTTCCAGTAAAACATTGATACAAAATGAAAAACAACATTATGCAAATGCTAAATTATTTCCTTTTTTTACTATAATTAGCCTCCGCTTGTCTACTTATCATATTAATGTGTCTTTTGTAAACAGGAATGCAGCATTGATGTACTGTATTTATCAAATGAACAGTGTTTGTAAATCTGGATCTGGCTTCTGGCATCATCCACATCCAGCTAATTTTAGCTGTACAAAACCTCGCTTTGCTGCTTGATATTGCAGATTAGTGTGTTTTACCATACTATTTTAAAGTATTATCTTAATTATGAACACACTGGTTTTCCTGGTGTTTTATGTGAGCGTGTTTCCCGGCAGCATTCCTGCACAGGGATAAGTGACTCTAAACTGTCTCTTTCTGGTTTGGTAGGATTTCGGTGAAACACAATCGCACCTGCCGAAAACACTGTGTGTGGTGGCAGATAAAGTGGAGCCACATCTGCAGATCGAACTGGTTGAGGACCCTGAAGAGCAAACATCGCTGGTACTATTGTCTGATAACAAGGATCTGGATAGAGTCTACTCAGAAGATAAAAACTCCTATGGGCCTAATGACCTTGTTGAAGATGAGCAGAGCGACCTGTCTGATTTTTACGACTGCCCACATGCTCCCAAGCAAAAACGGGAGATGAGTCCTGGAGATACGGTAGATGGTTACGGACCCAAACTGCTTTAGAGGCCTAGAAGTGAAGGAAAGCACCATAATGGCAGCAAAATCCCCATAGCTATTGTCTAGATGTGTTCTGGAAACATGAGATGGGATGGGACTGTTTGTACAAGCACAAGCCCTCACATGCCTCATGGAAGGAAGTCCCCCGGGCTTTCAATGGAAAACCTGTTTGGCGTTTGCCTTCATCTCAGCACTCCTTTTATTGGAAACGAAACTCCTCGTACACCAGCTTAGGGAATTGCTTTATCCTTTTTCTTCCAATTTTGAGCATCATTTGTTCATTAGATATATTTTTCTACAAACCGTAGCTTTATTTTTATGCGGACAGTCTTAGCTTGTGGCCTTTGAACAAAGTTTTACAACATCGTTTACCAGCACTTCTCAGGTCATGTGACTTCAAGTCTTTGGATTTATGCTGCATTCTTGTACATCTCATGGGATTTACCGCCATTACAAAACAATAACTGACTTCCTGTGGCTCTCTTGGAATATTTACAACACCAAATAGATCCTTGCTTGGCTTTGATGTGTTGATTACAGAAAACACTTTATTATTACAGTAATTCACCTTTATATTTATTTTTATAAATATGAATGCACCAGCTATCATGGGCTGTAATGAAATGTCACACCAAGCAGAACACTGTACACTTCTGTTCAAAAGGTTTGTGGTCAGTTCGATACCTTTTAAAGAACTGATCCAGCAGACACAGAACGTTCCCCTAACGTTAGTTTGTGGTTCCCGTTTGCCAAAAATTTTTTACCAAAAATTGTTAACTGGGGAATATTTCTTCAAGGATGCATTAATCAAACGTATAATGTTGTTCCTTTGAATCTTCTGTATTCATGAAAAACTACAGCATCATGGTTTCTATAAAAATATAAGGCAGCAGAACTGGTTTCAACTGATAATAATCAAATATTTTTTAAGCAGCAAATCAGCCTATTAAGAGTCATTTCTGGAGGATCATGTGACACTGAAGACTGGAGGAATGATGCTGGAAATTTTACTTTACAACACATGAATACATTTTAATAATATGAAACCGTTATTTTTAATTGTAATATTTCACAATATTACTGTTTTTTTTTTATCAAATAAACGCAGTCTTGGGAAGCAGGAGAGACTTTTTTCGAAAACATTTAAAAAGAAAATCTCACTGATCCGTAACCTTTGAACAGGGGTGTGTTTAAGTCTCTTAAAGACGCTGTCAGTTTGGGGGGTTTTGTGTGATGTCAGAGCTCTTATAAAACACTTCCAGCTTGCAATTAGCTTGCAACAAAGATGTGAACATTTTTGCCAATTGCTGTAATTCTGACACGACGTGACCACATTAGAGCATGGTCATGTGGCAGATCTTCAACATGCTCACTATATGGTGAAAACAGGAACTGTTGAGGTCAAAATTGTTTATTGTTCAATCCTTTGAATGGCATTTGTGCACAATACATAATGATGGGAGAAGACGAGAGATTTTCATCATGATGAACTGACAAGCCAATTTATAAAGCCATGCTATCCAGATACAGGCATCTGATAGTTTGACATAATGTGCCAATTTAAAAAGAAAAAAATATTGTTTTTTGTTGTTGTTGTTTTATATTGTGTTTTTATTAAAACCAGATTGGGATTCTATGGGGGAAAAAAATAGTAATTGTTTTTAATACATGTATATAAACTGATAACTGATTGAAACCCTTTTTTAATTATATCCTGTACAAACAACAAATGTTGAGTCATTAAGTAATGAACTCCTGTTGACTGTTTACCTTTAAACAATCAAACTTAAATAGAACAGTTTCTGAAGATTCCATTTGTTATGATGTCTCCATGACAACAAGCGTGAGGCAAACAAACATAGAAGTTCTGGGAAGGAACACTGTAACAGTGTAACCCTGTGAGCTGACGTGTCTTCAGTGAGGTCCTGTAGTCTCTGGAGCATCTCCGCCGTCCTACGAGAGCTTCAGACCCTGAACGTTTGCTCTTAAATGAACCATCTGCTTCTCCTGCATCTGCTTCTCTTGTTTGAACGCCAGTTTGTTTGCTTTCTTCTCTGACCTCCTCTCCTAAAACAACAATGAAGGAAATTAAAGGTGCTTTTTAGGTAGTTATACGGCCGAGTGGTTAATATGGAGCATTTTTCCTCTTCTAATGTGAGATTTTAATTATAAAATAATAAATCCCAACTTGAAGTGCCAACACACTTCTCCTCAACTAGCTGATGTCTGGCAGGACATAAACCAGAGATGACTAATCGCAACATAAAGTGAGTTAGATTGATATTTAATATTATTTCACCTTCCTCTCCGTCTTGATGGCCTGTTTCCTGGCTCTCCTCTCCTCTGCGCTCTCCTCCCGTGAGCGGGGCTGTGTGGAGGCTCGGGGCAGGTCCGAGTCGTTGATCCTCTCCATCTTCTCCACCTGTTTGGTTGTCAGGCCTCGTTTCGGCAGGACGTCCAGAGGAATTCCTGTCTTAGAGGACACTCTGATCTCCTTGGGCTGCAAACACATGTTTACATTACGCTTTTGGTGGACGCTTTCATCCAATGAAACTTGCTTTGCATTCAAGATGTAGATAAAATCAGTTTGTGCAGGATTCAAACCCATAGGTGTTGCGAGCACCATGCTGTACTGTTTGCACTATGGACCACGTCTCTTGGTGTTTCTGTGTTTTTAAGCTCTAATTATACTCATGTAACCCCATCCATCCTTATGAACAAACATGTTCTTCCTCTAATGACCTCTGAAATGTGCTGTGGTCATGACATTGCATGCAAACTATTATAATGAGCAAGTAAAGAAAACAGATCTGTGTGCTTTATAAGTCACATGTACTATGAATTACCTTGATTAATAAATGCATCAAAAGTTACTCATATGGAAGGTATTATTCCTTAGGATTAATATGAATACAAGCTCAATTCACTACAAACTCACCATTTGATTTTTTTTGCCTGATTGTTATAAATCTAGCAAGTTTGCTTGTGTCTGTGTGCTATAGACATATTCGGTAAAACAGAGACACAACCCATGTCTGAAATTTGGTTCACATGCAAAATAATGGATTTGAATTGGAAATGTAACTCGCAGTTAGGGTTGGGTATCGAAAATCGGTTCCATTTTAGAACCAGTTCCAAATTTCCAAGATACCAGCGGGTATTCGTTAAGACGCGTGCATTTTGATTATGCTTCACGATTGCTGCGTTCGCATTTCAATTTGATTAAAAACGATTAAGTGCAGGAATGAATAGAATTTGCGCCCTGTTTGTGTGCAGCGCACATGATGCACAAGCGCGTGCACATAGGATTCCCGGTTTGTGCCCGTTCCAGTGTTGCCAATGTCTTTCAATGGAAAGTGGATCAACCCCGCCTGAAAAGTCTCTAATGTCACTAGAATGACAGATGATATTCATGACGTAAGTGCATCGTATTGTATAGCCTCCCTATGCTCACATAGCCTAGTGCATTTTAATTAAGCCAAATTCTCAATAAAACTGTTTTTATTAATATATGTTAATGTTTCTGTTGTCAGACAACGGCATGAATGTTATATACTGATGAATGAAACACGGTCCAATAAGACTAGATAACCAGCTCTCTAACATTAATCTGCACTCAAACCATATTCACGACATTGTCTAAATGAAAACAAATACACATACGATGTACAAGACAATGGTTGTGCTGTGATTTCGGCTATACTTGCATGTAAAATAGAGAGAGAAGCAACAGAATATCTTTTTTTTTTTACTGAAAGTGCTGCTCCTCTCTGCGCTCGCATAAAAAGAGCAGATGCAGTGAGAGAGAGAGGGGTGTGTGCGCGTGCTGAGAGAGAGAGAGGGGGGCGTGTGCGCGCACTGGGAGAGAGAGAGCTCGCGCGCCTCTCGTGCTGCAGAACGGGAGAGACTAAATAAGGTTTGTCCAAGAAAGTTGCTAGATTTGTCGCTAGTCGCTTTGTTGGAAATAGGGAGGGAGGGGTCTGAAAAGTCGATAAATCTAGCGACAAAGTGGCTAAATTTGCAACACGTGTCCGTTCTCGGACTGTTCGTGTATTTCAACTGTAGAAAAGGCTTGATCCGAGCCAAAACGGACTTCTTTCATATTTGTCGACCAATATACAGAAAGCTACGTTTTATATCTTGAGAAACACATGTACAGTGTTTTTGCTTAAAGAGACAACAGCCTAATAAACGCGCTGCCTGTCATTAATGTTAATCAAAGAACAAAAAAACATTCTATGATCTCGACTGAATATATTTAATAACTTTAATTGATTATTCTTTATTTTATTTATAAAAAGAAAACTATGCAGTCTTTTAATTACAGTTTCTGTACCTGAAATTTTGTTTAGTTGTATTTATGATATTGCTAATTGATTTGTTTTTTTCCTATCTTAATACTGACTGTTTACTTGTCTTTAACACTTTAATATTTTAAATTTATATTAATCTAGTCGTTTTTGCTGTGGTATTTTTTTTTTAAAGCACGGGCGAGATTCCTCTTGCAGTGTTTTGTAGGCTGCTGATTCTTGCTCATGTTATTTAGCTGCAACAGAATGCTTTGTAAAAAGACAGAATACATGTTTGACATCTAAAGGTTTGACTTGTTTGAAATGTTGGATTTTTGATCTTATAGGAAATGAAACTAGGAATCGATAAGAATCGGAATCGATCAAATTAAAACGATACCCAACCCTACTCACAGTGAATCTGATCAGTCTCTTTCCTACTTTTGAGTGAACAATTGAATAAATATGACACACGTAAGGAAACTGTCTTCACCTTTGGGGGGTCTTGGATCAGTTTTGGCCGGTTGTAGAGGTTGGAGTATGTACCTTGGGAGAGAAAGATGAAAATGAACTTGGTAAGAATAATCAGGACATCTGGATTCTTTAATACCTGATCAAAAAATACCAGTAATATGGTGAAATATTATTACAATTTAAGACAATTGCGATCTATTTTAATAGACTCTAAAATCAAATTGAAACTGAATTTTTAGCAGTGTCACATGATCCTTCAGAGACTCTATGGATCCAGACTCACTGATGATGGTCTCACAGTCCCAGCGCTCTGTGGGCGGCTCAATGACCATCGTCTCAATCTCCACCTCTCCATCACCATCCTCTTCTTCATCTTCCTCTTTCACAGAGGGCAGCTCTGCAGGACCCAGCTGATCTGGTTTCTGACATCTACACACACACACAAAGAGATGAGCTCTTCTGCTGTGATCTCTCACACACAGATCCGTGACACACTCACTCTTTCTCTTTCTGTATGAAGTAGTCTTTGATGACCTCCTCCAGTCGCTTGCTGTCCGGTTCGATGTAGCCCTCCAGCTCTGCGTTGTCCAGCGCGCCGATCTCGTCATCGTCAAACTGCTCGTAAAACTATTCAACAAACAGACAACTATTTGTCATAGACACTGGAACATAAACAATTAATTGTGGCGAACTGTAAATATTTCATATTGCTGTGTTGTAGTGTGTGCTTAAGTGAAAGATTGATTAGTGCTTCATGTGAACAGACACTAATGTGTGAAAGATCTGCTGGCTGACCTTCTCGAAGCGGTCGTCCAGGAGCGTCAGCTGCTCGTTCCTCCTCATGATGGAAGACGTGAGCGAATACTCAGTGAAACGACTCTTCGTCTCACAGTCGGCAAACATGAACTCTTTCCGGCCGCCTTCCTCATCCTCAGACAGACCGCCTTCTGAATCATAATCTTGTTCCTCATCTTCACCGTCTTCCTCATCCGTGTCCTCCCATTCATCATCATCATCACCACTGAGGTCAGAAACCAAAAGGAAATTGATGATGACATCAGATGTGGGCGGGGTTATGCAGATTCATCCCACTGGTTAACTCGCTTAATTTACATCTAACTTATCCAACCATCGATAAGCTATCAGGCACAGGCTAATCTTTTGGCATTTGTCAGTTTTACCCCATGACGTCGTTGGCTTTGACGACAAAGTCATCTTCCAGGATGTTCTCCGGGTCGTCGAAATCAAAGTCCTCATCCAGCGCAGCCACAATGTCAGGATCCATATCCAACCGCGGGCCTGGAAACAGGACACAAAACTACATTTGCATTGTTCTCTTTAACTATAGCTCTTTTGCTTAACCTTTTTTTTATGAAAATATATATTAATTTTTTGTAACTCAAGGTCACATTACAATTTACTATTGTTTGGTTTTGCCACTTAACAATAAATTGCAAACTGTAATTCTGTGATCAAAACTGATTTTTTTTTTTCATCATTACTCCAGTCTTCAGTGTCACATGATCTTTCAGAAATATTGAAATAAAAAATAAAAAATTCTGATTATCAGTTTTGAAAACAGTTGGCCTGCTAATATTTTTGTGAAAACAGTGATATTTTTGTCACAGAAATTTTAAATGCCTTCATGGACACTTTTAATTGATTCATTGCATCCTTGAACCGACCACTGAATCAAGACAGCCAGTGAGGTATGATCTGAAATAAAGTAAAGGTTTGTGAGTGCAGACATGAGCAGGACTGATTCTGATCTCACCTGAAACAGGGGCTGCTTTGTTTAATAAACCAACTTCCTCTTCAAACTCAGACGCGAACACAGACGAGGGCAGGTTGATGGAGGCCGTCTGCATGTACGACAGACATCAACATATAAAACCAGCGTGTCATCAAAACACAAGCGTAACGATGCTCATCAACTGTAGGAGACGCAAACGGACCGTAATGTTGTTTGTTGTCACCTTCACTCTATCTGCATGCATATTATCAGTCAAAATAACCATAAGGTTATCTAATAACACATTTAACTTCTCAGATCTTTCATGCCATCGAAAATGAACCAAAAGTAATAATGAAAAAATCAGGGATGTGTACACATCTTTGTTCCCTAATTTCACCTACTTTTGAATTTTGAATCAGCAAGTAACAAAACCTGATTAACAGCTGTGATGTAAACTATTAGCTGACTGTTATTATTAAGAACTTCCTCAATTTCACTGGAAATGTCAACACAAAAGAATTAACCCCGTGCTGAAAATCCTTTACCTAATCCGGTGTTTTTGTGTGACCTTTTAAAAAAAGCTTATCAATTGTCTCTCATTGTTATATCACCACCAAACCTTATTGAGCTGAGCTTATGCACTTGGGTTGTTGATTGAGTAAAGCACTTTTGGTTGATAATTTTGGCAATGCTCATTCAAAAATGGTGCATAAGATGCATAAAATCTTGAGTCATTTAAAAACAATAAGTTGATTAAAAGACAGAATCCAATATTCGGTGATAATGTATAATTTTTGTAGGCTGGTCGTTTTTTACCAGGACTAACAGAAGTGTAACAAGGTAAGGGAAAAATCCCTAAAAAAGTACAAAAACTAATGACTTTAGAAAAATAAAGTCACACAGGTTTAGAACGACATGAGGGCGAGTCTTTTCATGGTTGTGTGGACTATTTAAGTGGAAGTTATTTAATCAGTGGTGTCATATAATTATCATTTCTGCTGGTGAATGGGCTCACAGGGATGCTGGCGTCCTCTTCATCCTCTTCAGGTTTCGGTCGAGCGTCTCTGCGGATGCGAGGAGCAGAGATCAGCTCCGCGGGCTGAGGCGCCTCTCTCAGGTGCTGCAGGTAATTGTAGTCATCATCAAAAAACACTCCGAAATTACGCTGTTCCTCCTTCCTCTTCTCCACCTCCACCTGTAGGAACAAATGCCAAAATCAGGGACACTGTCAGGGGGTGATATCTGAGTGTTAACACAGCTTAAGCAGTGGGGTGTGTGTGTTTTACCCTGGCAGCGGGCAGAAGGACATGTTGAGGAGCTGTCTCATCTGCAGCCAGAGGATCTTTCTGACTTCTGTGCACCAGGTGAAAGGACAATGCGCTCTTCTTATTGATGAAGGCTTTCTTCTTTTTGTGAGGCTGGGGACAAACAGATCACAACTATAATGCGCCAACACATGAATCTGTTCTTTTCATTTTATCCACTTCTGGGTTCATTATATTTAATCTTTGTGTGTTTTGGGCCAAATATTTCATAATGCAACACTACAATTAAAAACTACAATAAGACTGCTTTCGGTGTTATTAAAACGTAACTCACACCTAAAGCATAAATCTTGAGTGAAACGCGTCTGTTTTAGAACGCAGGCATTGTATTTTGTGTTTAAATGAGAAAGTTGTTTAATAAGCTACAGTGTAACACGTGATTTACACGCTTACTGGCCTGATAGCTGAATATGTCAAAACAAGACTGAATTTACTCACCATTCTTATAGTTTAAGGAATATCCAAGCGTTTGTATTTAAGGTATGAAGTGAACGTAATGGTATCGATGTTATGAAAAGTGAACAACGAAGTATCAAACAGAAATTCTTCCGTCAGCTCGAAACGCGTGTACAACAGCGGCCATTTTTGGACTATACCATCCCGATTGACTGAAGGAGCGATAGTACAAAAAATCTGTTATAAACAACAAGTTATTATTCATATATAAAGTGCTGTTTACGATTTGTATATATATATATGGTTTAACATTATATACTGAAGCGATCTAATAAATGACAGCGCTACCAGCCGCGACCGTTGTAGTTGAAAAAACACCCCTGAATCAGTTTTGGTTTAGTCTAACCGAGGGACTTGACGTACTGATGATGACGTTGAGACGCTAGCCTGCAAATTCTAAATTTCTAACAAATGAAAAATTATCCGGTTAACATTTATATTCTTAAATTTATTACGTTAGCTTTTATTTACTTTTAAGTATTTTTTTCCAATATGTTTGAATGTTCTTATCGTTGCTGTTGCAGTGCCTGTTGTTTTGATTATTCAAATATATTTTCTATATATATATATATTGCTTTTATTTGGTTTAACGAAGTCAACATCTTAAGTAAGACAGAATGTAACAATCAGGCAAATATATTAATTTTAAATTAAGAGGAAAAAACAAACACACGCAATATAGAAAGAAAAGAAAGAAACGCGTTTGTTAGTTTTAATGTAATTGACTGATCAGATTATATTTTTCTTTTTTGTTTATTCATTTATTTGCTTGATTGATTTGTTGAAAATGTTTAATTTCCTTAACCAGTAATATGCTGCCCATTTAGTTCATTTTGTAAAAAAATTTCCTTCCTGGTGATGAATCACTGAAAAAATGCTTGGACCTTGTTTAATATTAAACAATGATTTTTATTAAACATAATTCAGTTATTTGATGCTCTATTTCAGCTTCTCAATAACAATAGTTGCAGTGATTGATTGTCATTTAAATTCATTTATATTCCTGATTTTGTTCATTTATGCATGAACCTTACGAGATTAAAACTTGGCGCTTTAGCAGCTCTGTGAATAATACATCTTGCAATAATTACAGATTTTGCAACATCCATAAATGGTGAATATGCCTCAAATCAGAAAAATAACAGTAAACGTGCCATCAAGAACACAGCACTTGAGAAAGTAATCATATAAAATCTTTCAGGTAAATCTGTAGTCAATAGCAATGGGAAAGACCCCACAAACAAACAAAAACGTGTAAAATCTGTTCCACATAAGAGTGAAAATCCACAGTGGCATCACATCGTTCCTGCTGGATTGTGTTGAATCCTCATATGTTCATGGACAACATCAGGAACTGTGAAGAAATGAAGATTTGTTTATAACATTGACATGTTAGAGTTATTAAAAGGAGTAACAATACTTAATAAAACACATGAAAGCAGCTCAAAATGCATGAAACATGAATTTTGAAAGCAATATGTGCCTTAAAACGTTGCCTTAACGTTGTTAAATAAGGAAACTACTAAGAACTAGCTTACGTTTTTGACAAATTGGAGAACTGTTGTAGTTCATGTATTGCAAATAAATATAAACAATGCTTTTTTATGTCTACAAAAAGGTAAAAAAAAAAAAAAAAAAAGGGATGTTTCACCTGCATCATGTTCAGACTGATCACTCCTTTCTTTTGCTTATCTAAGGCCAGGAAGACTCCTGTAACATAAGTCAAAATCTAGATTTAAATACCAGGTTTTATTTACACTCAACATGTTTTGAGTGTTGGAATGTTCTGAATATTAATAATAAAGAAGAAAAAACACAGAAATACACTCAAAAGTAGAGACAAGACTTTTAGTTGATGCATCGTCATTACGTACTGAACATGTTCTCCAGACGCACGATGCATGTCAGGTAATCATCAAAATCAATCTCAAAATTTTCATCTGCAAACCGCAGACCCAGCAACTGCAAAATCTTATTGTTCAAATTCATGCCTGAATGAAAAAACACAAACCAGGTCAGAGAAAACACTGATTTCTAAATGATTCAGTTTAAATTTCACTATAATGATGTTAACCTGCAGCATTAAGAGCACTGCGCAGCTCGTAGGATGACATGCGTCCAGAACGGTCCGTATCGTAAGACAGGAACAGCATCTACAACAGCACACGACACACGTTCACACTTTCTCTGTGGAGGTTTCATTCTGAGAAATAAGGTGATATTCTGGAAGATGGTCATTGATGACAAGCTAACAAGTACATGTATGATCCTGTAACTTACGATCCAGTTCTTCAGCTTATCCCAGAAGACTTTGAACTCCTCGAATTCCAGCATTCCGGTGTTATCCCCCTGGACTCGGTTCAGGAAAACTCAGCAACAGTGGCTCAAAATAATAATCACGTGTCAGATGTAAAATGTAATTAAATCTAATTAAACTTGAGGCAGAAGTGGGTTAGTTTAGACCAATGAGTTGAGAGGATACATCCATCAGGTTGATGATGCTGTGGCAGGTATTGAGGGTCAAGCCATCAAACTTCACCTCTTTCCCTGCAGAGAGACAGCTGCATGTTAGCTCTTTATGGTATTTCTGGTTTTGGATTGAAATGCTTGTAAACGGTGGCAGACTCACTCCTGCTCAGAACATTGTTCAGCACATGCTGCAGTTCTCTGGCGCTGATGGCTTTATCCTTCAAAGAGACATGAAACAGTGTAAAACACACAGTAATCCACAATCACACCAGAGGAGGGCGAGCTCGGGCTGTTGTGGGATTCCCAAACATTTCCCCAGCCTAACTCCTTTATTAATGTTTTAATAATTTAATAACACATTCTATGGTCATGGCTCTCCAATCTCAGTTAATGGTCACATGACGTGCAGGTAAACAAATAAGATTTTTTTTATGGTGTTCCAATTGTGCCAAAAATCAGATGACTGCTTTGTTCTATACATTTGTCTTTGTCTACAGTCAGGTAAATCAGTATATATTGAAGTATATGTTGTCTGTTGGCGTCGTCTTTTCTCTGTTGTTTTTACTGTTGTCCTTATTGTCGTTTTGTTTCATCATTTTATTCTATTGTCCTGTTCTGTCATCCTTACTGTCATCTCATTCTTTCATCTTAATGTTGTCTGTACTGTCATCATGACATTAGGATGACAGAACATAACGACAGCAGGATGACAACGTCAACAGACAACATATACTGATTTACCTGAACAAGTATGCAATGACTGTAGACAAAGACAAATGTATAGAACAATGCACAAAGCAGTCGACTCACTTTAGGCACAAATGGCACCCCATATTTGATTGTTTACTTTAACATCACATTTTTAGAATTGAATTAATTGTTAGTTTGTCATCAGCTTTTTATCAACACCGTGCAGTTTGCTTTGGGAAACCCAGCAGTAAACCGACTGGAGTTGATCAGTTTCTTACCGATCCGGCGATCTGTTCGAACAGTCTCCTCAGGCCCTTCTCCTCATCCGTCTCCTCCTCAGGTGGGTTTGGCTTCGGTGGCTTCGCAAATCAAACACAAATACACACACACTTTCAGCATTCAACATCAGTGTATGTCAAATTATTTATGTCCAGTAAATGAGTCTTTCCCAGCTCACCTCTGGCAGATCTGCTTTAATGGTGTTTCCCATCTCACTGCAAACACAAAACATTACATAATTCAGTCATTTGGTGTAAAAATACATCTACGGGATATAATGAGTATTCATTTGAGCGGACTTAGAGGAATTACCTCACTGACTCATAATACTTTATTTTTTTTATGGAAATAGGTTTCCAAAATACCATGAATGAATAATTCACTATAATTATGATACTTTTATGATTAATGCAATGCCAGTGAAATGCATGCACACATGCACAAACTAAGATTATTTGTGAATAATCGTGCTGTTATATAAAAAGTTATTTGACGCACAGTTTAATATAATGCTATGAGTCATATAAATTACTTTAATAGTATTTAAATTGTTTTTTGGAGCTGCATCATACATTCGGTATGATATAGCTGCATTCATATTCTTTTAAAATTTCTCCTTTTGTAATCCTAGAAAAATAACAGCATGGGAGTTTTGAAAGGCATGAGTAAATGTGAGCAAACGATGACAGAACTTTTCTTTTTTTTTTTAAATCTTCTTTAAAATCCTGCTGATAACACTGGGGAGTATTTGCATGGACGTACATGGCTCCAGCTTTGTTCTCGGAGAAGATCCGGATCAGGAAGTCAGCCTCGTGATGCGGCTGGAAGGTGGTGGGCACCAGCAGGTAGTTTCCCGGCGGCAGTCTGAAGCGCTCGGACACCTCCCTCATGTTGACGTAAGAACGGCTCCGCGCTTTAGAGCCGTTGTAGCGGAAAAAGTCCTTCCCCTGGTGATCTTGATCATCAGGAGCCTAAGGTTAGGTGAGGGATCAGGTCAGACTTCAGTGAAGTAGAGACACTACATGAAGGTCTTCCAACACAGTATTACATCTCCCTCACCTCGTAAATGGCAAAGCCGATGGTCTCCAAGTCAAGCCCCTCTTTCCTGAGCCGACGGCGGTTCTTCTGCAACAGGGCCACGATGACACTGCACATCTTGTCACCATCATCTGGATGGTCCAGACGAAGCTTAAACTGAGGGTTTGTCCAGAATGTGTCTGAGAAGGGAAAACCGAGATCAAGAGGAACACTAATATTAGTCTAAACAACTGTAAATAGTGCAATTTCTGGGCCTCATGCATGAACTATAGCATGGGTTAGCATGCAAACTTTTATGATGAAGTCTATGATACTGACCGATGTAGTTCCTGCATCCTCCAGCGGTGGAGCCCCTGATCCAGTTGCCCTCGAACAGATTGACTTGCCACTTCTTCCTAACGTCGTCTGACAGAGAGTCAGCAGTCAGGTTACAGATCTCGATTTTATCGTAGTTGGCTTTGAAGTCCCCGAACTCCATCCTGCAACACAGCAAGTCATGTTAGTTCACAGCACACATCTGAATGAGCTCGCCGAGTCAGATCATCCTGCTTCTCATGTGGAGCGATTCTTTAAGAGCAATCAACCTGATATGAACTTCTTCTGTTAACTTTAAAAGCCCCTCGTTACATCACATGGGTGTTTTGAAAGGCACCACCAAATAGAGTGTATTATTATTGCTCTGAATGTGATGGGTCACACACATACCAGAACTCTCCGTCATCCAGAGAGTTGTGCAGCAGTCGTGTCTTCTCTGATCTGTCGATAGCGTTCCATTCCCTGGAACTGGAAAACAAGATTTAAAGAAAGAAAGACAACAAGTGTATCAGTTATTAAATAATAAAAAACTTGCTGCAGATTGGGAAGTCTGTGGGTTTTTTCCCTACATATTAAAGCTGTGGTAGGTAACTGTTGACGCTCTAGCGGTTAATAAACAGAACTGCTTGCGTCTTGCGGAAGAACATCGTAGCCGGAACTACTTCTCTCTGTTTATGTCTATGAAGAATCACAAAGGTACTGGGTTACTCCGCCGTGGTACCCCGAAGCAATCTAAAATAGTCCGAATATAAACACTTATTATAGGTGCACCCTAGTGATTCAGGACAAGCTAAAAACACGGTTTGGAAAATGGATTCATGGTGTACTCGCTTATTATATACTTTTACCTACATTTTGAACACAAAAATGTAACTGCAAATGGCAATAGGACCACTGGGAGGAGCCAGAGGAGCTTGATTTTTTCACAGATTATCTGTCTCATATTCTACTGTCAGGACATAATGACAGGTTTAACAAATATGTAAAAAATATATTTTTACAAAAGTTACCTACTGCAGCTTTAAATTACTTGCAACCCAGAGCGCACAGACAAAATGCAATAAGAAATGCTTGGATTCTGAGTGCTTGATGCTTGGGAACACATTGAGTTCTGTGAGGTAATTAAACCAAATTACTTTAAATCTAGTGCTGTCGAATGATTAATTGCGATTAATCGCATCCAAAATAAAAGTTTTTATTTACATAATATATGTGTGTGTACTGTGTATATTTATTATGTATATATAAATACACACACATGCATGCATGTATTTCAGAAAAATGTTTTATTTATATTTTAAATATATTTATATATAATATAAATGAGATGAATATATGCATGTAAATATTTGTGAAATATTTACTGTATGTGCGTGCATTTATAGATAAATTAAGTACACATATTACGTAACTTAAAACTTTTATTTTGAATGCAGTTAATCACGATTAAACGTTTGACAGCACTATTGAATACACAGTTGAGGTTCATGAGTCACAGAAGTGTTTTTCTTGCGTGTCCATGAATTCATTCGGTAAATGTGTTTCCATTATAGTTTATGTGCATGTTTTCTTGTTGAATTAAAAAGTTATCCACCTCAGTTGAGCATTTAGTATCCACCTCATGCATTTTCCAGCTTAATTCATCCCAGAAATCACATAAAAAATAAAAAGTTGGAAACATAGGTAATTGTATGGACATAACATCTGTATGATGTTTCTTAATAATGACTACTATTATGAATTTTTGATCATGTTTATCAAATGTACTTCATTCAAGTGTTGCCATTAGTGGATGCTTACTTGTCGCTCCAGGGTCCGTTCCACTCCACCTGACCCCAGGGGTTACGAACACGAATCAGCTGGACCTTTGATCCTCTGTAGTTGACCTGAGGAGACGAAACAAGACGTAAGAGATAATAAAGAGACAATCAAGAGTGAATCTATGAAAATGGTTAGTTACCTCTTCCACTCCAGTGATGGAGTAAGCGTGGCCTTTAACCAGACCAGTAGTGGTTTGAGCTTCAGATTCAGCAGAACTAGTGATCTAGTGATACGAAAACACAAACATCTGGGATTTAGGAACAGCTGCTGATCTCACTTTGAATCCAACAAAGCTTCGCTTACATCAATGGAGCAGCCGAGCATGGATCCTCTCTCCACGGCTTTCTTGAGGATGAGGAAGAGGTTTGTGGGGGCGTTCTTCGTCTCGTACATCTCGCCCACGCCGCCCGTGAAGTCCTCCATCGCCTCCATGGTGCTTCCTCCTTTCAGGGATTCATAGCTGCCATTCAACCTGAGAGAGAAGCGCAGGAGATGATTGACTTACACAAACAGGTTCGACGTCTCAAAACTAGATATGACAAGACGTCAAGGCGTATCTTGTTTTGTAAACTCAAGTGCATACTTGGCATAGGCCTTCTCCAGAAGTGCACTCCAGAACTCAGTTTGGTCAGCGGAGTGGACGAACACCAGCTTGTTCCTCACACACGGGAGTCTGTCGTCCACCACCACGTCCAGCCATTTATTATGCTGCCAAAACTGCACAACAAGGGGAGGTGGTTAGGGTTGGAGGTCATTGGGAAGCTGTAGAGAGAGAGAGAGTTCAGAGAGTGGGATTTACCTGGAAATGGAAGATTCCAGCGTAGCCACGATCAAAGTCCTGGTCATGTGGTACGACCCGTTTTAGAGTTTCCTCATGGAGGGTCAGGGAGGCAATCGCTGCCAGCAACCAGCAGTCTCCTGCGTGGCCAAACATGAAGGGCAAGCGATCATATTACAGTGTTGAAGCATTGCATTTAATGCATTGCAAGTAATGCAAGATATGTAATCAGACTACTTTCCCAAGTGACTGGTAAAGTAATGCATTAGTTTTACATTTACAACAATATATCTGAGTTACTTTTTCAAATAAGTATCCCAAGTTACTTTGTTTTCCCATTTATTCACTGGCACTTTGTTCAGCCTAAAGTTGATCAATTTCACTTTTGGTGTGAAAGGGTCCTTAAAGTTGCCAAAAATATATCTTCTGGGATTAAAAAACTATTAAGCGAACCCAGCCCAGGTGACAAAAAGTAATGCAAAAGTAATGTACTTTCCATTTAAAGTGACTAAGTAACACAATCAGTTACTTTTTCATGGAATGTAAATCATGCAATATTGTAATGCATCACTTTTGTAAGTATCACTAGCTTGCTCTATTCTTTTTCTATCCTATCTGTTTTCTTTTTATTTATTATATTATTTAAAAGCCCTTGCTACGTGTACTGCATTTAAGATAACGGAGACTTGTTATAGCATCATTGCTCTTTTGTTGTTTTTGATTGCTTCCATTGTTCTCATTTGTAAGTCACTTTGGATAAAAGCATCTGCTAAATGAATAAATGTAAATGTAAATAAGTAACCCTCCCCAACACTGATGCATTATTTTATTCTTTGGCAATTGGAAGTGTTTTGCTCAGATTAGGGTTTCATTTTGTCATAAAACATTTTATTAACCTTAAACGACAGGAAAACATACCCAGCTGCCCCTGACAGATGTCTGTCCTGGTGGCTCCTCCTGTGATGAACTTTGGGTCTTTGCAGATTTCCTGAATTTGAACAGATATCAGGGAAAAATATCAGTCTGTCAAATCAAATACCATCCTTCTGCATGCTTTCCCTCTATCTATCATCCATCTTGCAGAATTTGAAGAGATCAGCGAAAAAAAATGATCTGTCATGCTATCTATCCATCCATCCATGTTAAGAGATGTTCTGAATGCAATAATGACAGAAGAGCTGGGTACTGTAGGTTGTTTATACAACAGTATTTTAAATTTTTGTACAGACATTTCCAGAAGATTCAACACGTCACATGATCTGCCGTCACTGTAGCTCTAATGTAGTGTTTGATTAGAGACAGAGACAGATGTGTGAACGCCACCCTTGATGCCTGTGTGGGGTGTGTTCACATTCTAACGCAAGCCCACAATCTTCACAAGCTGCATATCTAAGGTCGCTCTGCAGGAACGCCCTGGAATGAAATGCAGTTGTAGTTTCATTCAGAGGTTACAAGCTGGAGATGGAGGGGTGGGGAGCATCTTAGATCATTCTTTACAACTACTGGCAACCTGTTCTTAAACTCAACCAAGTAGTCTATTCTAGAAGAAAACCTACATCCACTTTCCATTCAGTCGCTCAAGACTAAATAAACAATGGACTCCGCACATGCCGAAATTCCTTCGGCATTCCTGACCTACTGCATGCAACAGTCTCCAGTGGCTTCAGGACTTCAGAAATGTCCTTCATGCACAAATACGACCTCTGCTGTGATTGACATTTAAAGGGACGTGAAATGTCAGGGATTTGAGTTCTGGTGTGTTCACAAGGCGGCCAGCCGGCTGGGTTCAACTTGCACGACAGGTTTTAAAGTGCCAGAATCCCATTCTAAAACATGCAACTTGCACACAAAGGTAAAGTCATGTGATGTGAAGGTCAAAAACTATGTTAATGTTTTAGTAATGTGTGTAATACTACAGGTGAAACCATTATTAATTACTAACCGTAAAACCACTTCCATTCATTCATCTAACATCCATCCACACTTGAACAGGAGGAGCATCACAGAGAAGGGAACGCTTCAGATTTCAGTTCTAGACACTTGTCAACTTTATAGATTACATCAGAACCCATTACATTCACCCTTGATTCCCTCCGTAGTGCAAATTTATATGAATGGAAAAATCCTTTCTGCACTATGAGATCTTGCTCCATCAAATCCAGGTGGTTTTTCATGTGATTGGGGTCTCATTTGTTGTTTGGATGATCAAGTGCTGGTTGAGATTTCAGTAAAGAGAATAAATGTGTCCGATTACCCAATTCATACTACTCTACTTACTGTATGCACCTCATCCAGGAGTCAAACATGTCATCTTGCAGCATCATGCCTACTGCGGGTCACTTACCCCCGGCCTCTTCCACTCAAAGTTAACCGGGACCCTCTGGCTGAAGAAGAGCGAGTCATCCACAGCTGGGAAATCTGGATCCTCAAACAGCTTCCCCTTCTGCAAACACTCCAGGCGGAGCTGCTCAAACGTCTTCCCGTCCGCCTGTGTGCTGTTCACTAGGGTCGCCTGGCCAGAGCCACTCGGCAGATTCACGCTGTAGGGCATCTTCAAACGGGCCAAAACCACAGACAGGACACTGGTGACGCTCGTCTGGAGCTGTGAGCTTGAGTTCGAGTGTGTGTGTGTGTGTGTGTGTGAGAGATGAATTCAGCCACGCTGGACAGGCTCGTCAGGTTGGCGTCACGCCCATCCAGAGCAGAACTGGTTTGGGTGAAAGCAGCCACACCTGTGTGAGAGGAGGTGGATCGGATCCTGCTCGAGAACTTTACTACGGTATTACTGCAGGAATCAGATCAGAAATAAGATCAAGAAATATGAAATGTTACAGAAACATATTTACAAGTATCAGAGCGATGCAGAAACATTTCCCTGAAAGAACCAAACAATACAAAGGTCATGTTTTTCCGTCACTGTTAGACAAACATCCCATGATTGTGTGGTTGACCACTAGGACACAAAAAGGAAACCCAAAACAGAGACTCTTACCTTGCTTTATACAAAACTAGGTTGCAAAATCAGATTCAAGGAAAGTCGTCATTCAGTCCATCCATGAGCTACAAAAGACAAACGCTGGCATTTATATTACTAGTTTGTATTTTTCTTTAGCCTTTATGAGGAAGTTTTTTTTTTTGCAGTAAAATTAAACTCAATCCCTAGTGACTGGAGGAATAAAAACTAGGATACATGACAGCTTCATCAGGACTGTTTTCTGCCTAAACTAGGATGAATGCAGTTTATCTGGCTTCCTGGTGAACTTCCAGGAGAACAGTGCTGGATGTGCTTACCTTTATAAACATACAGTAGGCCATCAACAAACAACAGCAACGTTACAATAGTTATTAGCCAAACTGAAAAATACAGACACGAAATAATGAAATATATATATATATATATATTTTAATGAAAGCAGCAGGTTATACTTCTAATGTTCTTCAGAGGCATCAACACACATCATAACAAAAATGAACCAAAACATCAACACTGTCACTTTACAAAACACAAAGGGTGAATCTCACAAAAACCCATCAAGAACATGTCCTGACCATATTTCGGCAAAAGCTCAAAGAAAATAAAGCCGATTAAAATGACAATTGTCATCCAAATACTTTTGTAATGCCAATAATATTAATAATAATAATAATGATGATGATGAAAATAAAGGAAGTATTTGTTGTCTTTCCTTTAACAAGATAAAAGTGCTGTAAATTATGAACTTGGATATATTTTTTATTTGCTATGTTTATTACAAAATGAAACTGTGAAAATTATGTCCAAAATGATTTAGTTCAATCAACAAATTAAGGGCAATACAACGAATACCACCATTCGAATAGGATCTCACTTTTTTGTTTAGTTTTTTTATTTTGCATTACAGTAATAATAACTTTGGTACAGGTTTGCCATAAAGTCAACATGCCTAATAATAATGAAGTAGCTTCATTTTATTTATAGGATGAATTCAGATAAACTGGAGCACATTCTGCCATTGAGATGACTGGGGGATTATCCTGAATGAACCCTAACCATTTCATCAGATTCTGGGGTGTTTTGACTCTCACTGTTCCTGATTCTCCAGCGCCGTGCCCGTCATCAGCAGCAGGTCACAGGACATGAACTGCACATTGAGGATGTTGCTAGTGCTGCCCGTGTACTGTCCGATCAGCTCGCTGCTGGAGCCGTCGCAGGGGTGCTGTGAATGTCCCACACCCGCACCGAGTAGTCCATGGAGGCGGAGGCCACCAGACTGCTGTCCTGACTGAAGGAGAGGCTGGGGATGCTGTCACTGTGACCTCGCAGGTGTCTGAACAGGCCACCGGATGCCAGGTCCCACAGCTTCAGTCTCTGGTCCTCTCCGGCTGAGGCCAGGTACTTGCCGTTGGGTGAGAAGGCGATGGACAGCACGGTGCCCAGTGAACGGCCTCACAGACGCCCCCTGTTGCATGCTCCACAGGCGCACGGTTTTATCCGTGGAGCCCGTCGCCACGTAGTTGGGGTGGAATTTGACGCAGTTGACGTCAGAGAGGTGTCCGGCGTACAGTGAGCGCGTAGGGTCTTTATCTCACTGCCCGAGGCGTCCTCATCATCAAACAAAGACACGTTAAAAACTCAAGATGGATGGAAACACAATACAACACCAAATAATGTGCTTAATATAATTGCAAGTATGTGACCACAAAACCAGTCACAAGGGTAATTTTTTAAAATTGGAATAAATAAGCTTTCCACTGATGTATGGTTTGTTAGGATCTGACAATATTTGGTTGAGATACAACTATTTGAAAATTGGAGAGTGCAAAAAAAAAAATCTAAATATTGAGAAAATCGCCTTTAAAGTTGTCCAAATGAAGTCTTTAGCAATGCATATTACTAATCATAAACTTACATTTTGGAACATTTATGGTAGAAAATTTACAAAATATCTTCATGGAACATGATCTTTACTTAATTTCCTAAAGATTTTTGGCATAAAAGAAAAAGAAATAATTTGGTCCATTCAGTGTATTGTTATCCAGTGCTACAAATATACCCCAGCGACTTTAGACTGTTTTTATGCTCCAGGGTCACATATCATAGAAGTCTATCAATATTACCATATAAATAATCTGATTTTTGACCAATTAATGCAATATTTACAATATGTTTGATGAAATAGCATTTAAAAAAACAATTCAAATATTTGTTTATAATTCCTTGATTTTACTCAAAATGTCCAGAAATCTGTGCCATCATACAAGATTGAAAAAATCTTGTAAATATGGTTATTTATTAGCATTTATGTCTATTTTAATAACTTATACAATATCATTGTTCATTTAGTAAAAATAAAAAGTGTTCATTCACTGTAAATTATACTGTATTATACTGTAACATTTCATAATAAATCTTCTGGACAAAGACTGTTTGGTTCAAATGAGGGTTTATTTGAATTAAATTAAATAAAAAATAATTTCAATGAATGTAATAGGGGTGTTTGCGCTTGATTATTTTATTGCTTAAATTGACATTTAAATAAAATCAGTTCTAATATTAAAATAACAGTAAACAAATAGTACCATGATATAAAGTTATTTAGTTTTACCCCCCCAAAAAGTATGATATATATATATATATATATATATATATATATATATATATATATATATATATATATATATATATATATATATATATTACATTTTTCTATCTATTAACATGTAAGTCTAAAATGAAGAGGTAATGTCCATGGTACGTTAAACTGTATTACATTTCTGTACTTTTGCTTCTGCTTGGTCAAAGTGAAGCTAAAAAATATCAATAATTTTTTTTATATAATAATAATAAAATCCTTGTAATATTTTTCAGGTCAAATAAATAGAGACGCATACTAAAACCCATCAAAAGAATGAAAGCTGTCCAGACCAGCACAGTCCTGCAGCGCCGCCTCGTTTTCTTAGGTAACCCGGCCGTGACCTCCATACACTCCGCCCCCTCTGCCCCATCCACCGCAGCCCATGAGGAAGTGCAGGTCGTGTTTTCCGCTGCTATCCCTGCACTGTACAGCTGGTAGTCGTTTCTGCACGCTGTTGTCACCTCCACCTTAGACAACAGGAGAAGAAAGACTGATGAGGAAGAAAGCAAAGACTTGTGATGTAGGTCAAGTGGTTATCTTGAGTGGTTTGGGATTTGGAAGGAGTTCGGTGCAGCCCACACCTGCACATGTGTGCCGAGCGCCCAGCAGATGGCGCTGTTGTTGTCGCTCTGCAGGTAATGCAGCAGGTAGCTGTACGCTTGATCCGTCAGGTGCACCACATACTTGTGACCCAGGAGTGAGCAGAGTTTAGGGTTTGAGGTCACATCCTGGAAGAGCAAAACAAAAGTTTCAGCATACTGGGAGAATAACGGCTTTACTGCTGCTGAGAAATACTGCATCCTACAAAACAATGAACCTATTTTTTATTATTTTTTTTAGCACCATTAGCTACTACAGCAGTACAGCTATATATATATACACATTTTATATTTTATTTACTTTGTATTTACATTACTTTTTATATTTTAACTTAACTCAGTTATAATATTTGTTATATTTTTATAAATTTGTTTTGACTTGTATACATAATTATACAGACAACATACAAAATATAAATATATAAATATACATCTACATTTGTTTTTTAAACTTGTGTGTGTGTGTGTGTGTGTGTGTGTGTGTGTGTATATATATATATATATATATATATATATATATATATATATATATATATATATATATATATATATATAAACATGTATAATAATAAATAGAACAGCTGAGTTTAATGGAGTCAATAAAAATCTATTAATTACAAAGGCAATATAAATGTAAATAAAGTTAAATATACAAATGTGTTTTATTATTTGTTTTATAAACATATTTAGAAAGTGCCACAAAGAAAGACAGGAAACTAAATGTGGTCAGTCTCATCAAAAAACATAGTTTTTAACAGTAAATTATCAGACTTGAGGCGTGATTTCTCCTCGCAGCAGGTCTACGATTGCGTTCTGCTCGGGGTCCTGCTGGAAGAGCCATAGACATCATATTATATGTCTGTGCAGATTTGTTTTTCTTATACATATTTGTCATATAAATATGAATATTAAAATATAGAGTCATATTAAATTATATTAAATTTATATACTTCATATAATTTTATATTATTATAAATGTATTTCTTTATTTAAACTATTAATAAATCTATGATCGTATTTTTTAAGTTATGATCTTTTTAAATTAATTATTTTAAGGTGCAATTCTTTTAATTTAATCACACTGTTAATATACATTTGCCTTGCAATTACCTTAAACTCACATACTGCCAGTTACTAAAATATGCATGTATAAAATAAACAAAAACATAAATAAAAGTAAAATTTAGATATTAAATAAAAAGACAAATAATATTGTAAGTGTAATTTTCATTATGTATTATTAAATATTTTAAAATGTATTCTTTTTTATTATTTAAAGTCAGTGGAGACCGATAAGTGAAGATTGTTTTTTTGCTGTAGTTTAAGGTATAGGACAAAAAGGAGAGATTATTCTTTTATTCTCAATTTAATATTGAGCTGGGTATATTTTGGATGAAGACACGATTGAGTTATTATGCATATTTCAATGTAAATGCAGTAAAAACAGCTTGGAGTGAAACTACATTTTCCAATAAACTACTGAGAGAAACAACCAAAAATCCTGTTCTTTTTGAGCGTTCTGCATTCAAAAGGGAGAGATTCCAGTTAAATCAAGAGTTAAGATAGCTGGGAGTTGATAATATTTCTCTAAAAGTATTTTAGGAAACGGGTCAAGGCAATCAAAAGTGCATGCTATATTATTTAAATACATGAAAAACACAGGAATGATGAATCTCTCTCTCTATCCTGTTTTTCTTTTTCTTCCACACTTCTGATCAATAAGGTGGCGGTAATGCAGCTTTTTTATTGGCTTGTCAAACCGCCATAAACCACAAAAGCCTAACTGGTGTAGTATTGAAACGCTTGTTCTGTAACACTGACCCAGAATCAGTTTAATCGCTAAAAAACACTATTTATTCCTGTTAGGAGAGTTCAAAAGCTGTTTCGGGATCAGCGGCATAAGCGCATGCGCATTCGAATGACGCGCATTAGTGTGCGCCTGACGGGAATGAGCGCGCGGTAAAAGGTTTCCGAAGTCTCCATGCGCTTCTGTGTCATGTAAACAGTCCGCCGCGACAGTATGTTCAGTCCCCGCGGCACACCGAGCTCGGGCCGCAGACAGACGCCCAGGACCGGCGCTCGGAAGAGCGGGCTGCTGTTCTCTCCACGCCGCTCCGCTGTCACAGCCAGGTACAGCACAGATACTTTTACTACTGTGCTTTTAAAACATAAACCACGCGATTTTTTTTTTTTTTTTTTTTTTGGGTGTATCAGATAACCTAAAATCTATTTACAATCTGATAAACAAGAAAGCTGTTAAATTTATTAATGTGAGCATTTCCATATTTTTGTATTTTTTTTTGTGTTCACCCCCTGACTACTGTAAAATGTTTTATTTGAGTGATTTAATAATAATAATAATAATCATCATAAAATAAAATAATAAATAACATGGTACATAAATATGATAATTATTTACTTCTTCAGTACCATGTTACATATCCATACAATCTGATAAAATTACAGTATTTTTGTGAAGTTTTTATTTTTTTACAATTAATAAACATATTTTTTTTATATATTTAATATATTTTGTTAATTGTAAAATAATTATTAATTATAAAAAATTAAGTAAAAGGTTTCATTTTCCCATCGTTGTATCTGAATTTTTTTTACATGTTTTGAAAATGTACAATAACATTTCTTGTCTTTAACACAAATCATTTTTAACCATTTTTTGTTGTTGTAAGAAACATAAAAACTAAATATAACCAATTTCAGCTCACTTTGTTATTTTAAACTGATTTATGTATCTCAGATCCACTCCCACCCGGGTTCAGAGTCATGCAGTCGTCGACTCGTATCATTTTGACGTCCAGACCTTCGGATCATCTCTGCCTGTCAAAGTCATGGAGGCGCTGACCACGGCCGACGGTAAAGATTGGGGTCTTTAACTTTAGCTGTCTACCTAGATGACATTTGTAGGCGTCATTAATGCATTCAAACCAGTGATGAGAGCATTCAAGCTTCGAAACCTCTGTGAATCATTAGGAATGTGTATCAAACTGCCAAAGTCCTTTGATTGCATTAAGCAAAAAAAGAAACCAAATAGATTAGAATGGGTTAGTCTGTGGATAGACTGGTGTGAAGGTTTCTCAGTGTGTGGTGCTGTGTCTCTTGCAGTGGATGATCAGATCTCTGTGAAGGTGGAGGCGTCCGGCTGAATTTGCTGGTGTAGTTTGCCGTACATACATCGTGCTCTTGCTGTCATTGCAGCTGTCGGTGTGTAAAGAGCTCCAGCTGCCCTCCAGTGAGTTTGTGTACAGCGCTGATCTCATCTCCATCACTTCCTCCAGTCCTCTCGATTCTGCACCCACTCAGGTGAGGTCACAGGTCTCTGAACAGTACTATCAGTGCAGGTTTCTGATGCAGACATGAATGCATATGTGTTTTTCACAGGCTATCAGTGCATTGGCCGTGTCCCCAGACGGTTCGGCTCGGTTTTGGCCCAGTCTGGCTCACGACGGGACGTACTATAAGACGTCTCTGGATCTGGGCGGACATGTGTGCAACTACGTCGCTGCAGTAAAGGTGTGCAATCAGGCAGAACGAGGAGTGCGGAAGCTTTTATTTTCATATCTCTTCTAGGGCTGCACAATAAATCAGCATCCATATATATATATATATATATATGTATATCGCAACATAATTTTTTTCAGTAACAGTGATATGATTTTAAACACCTTTTATGGAATTTTACCCGATCGACCAAAGTTGCCTCTCCTTCCATGAGCAGTTTTCTCTTGCTGTTTCAGGGCGGGAGCTTCATCGTGTCATCGTACCGCGGTCACCTGCTCCTGTAGAACTTCGCTGACTTCCTGTTCCGCTGGTACATGGAGAAAGGCAAGCGAGGGAAGCTGCTGTCTCAGCCAATAGCAACGCACCATCAGCTGGCCAGCTTCCTGCAGGCTCACGATCACCTCAGCTGGCTGCATGACATACATGTGCAGGACTATCAGCGAGTAAGAGATTACAGGAATAAAATAAATACATATTGCATTTGTATTAGATGTTTTGTACACTAAAGTGCACTCCCCATGGTTACTGTCACCTGTAGTGTTATAAATGCTTTGTTTTCTTCACGGCAGGCCCATCGTACCGTCTACAGTCAGGCCTACACAGAGACTCGATACTTCAGCAAGAAGAAGACCCTGCTGGCCCTCAGCAAACTCACAGCTCTGGCGTCAGACATGAATGAAGCCGTGCAGCGCAGACAGCTCAACGGTCAGTCATGTGACTTCACATGTGTTCAGAAGCCACACTGACTCTTTCATATTGAGTTTTCTGTTTTTCATATTACATCAAGCACTTTTTTAGCATTAGTACATAAACCGAACATGGAGCAAATGATTCATGTAGACAAACTGAGTATCAACTCCCATTATTCTATCAGGCCTAGAGACTAACACACTGAGCTGTGGTTTGAATCGGACATGCATTTCCCTCCCCTAGTAAACTATTGAGCCCTAATTATTTCAGATATATAATGGTTGTCATCTGGTGTGTTGGTGCAGATATAGTGAATCAGGAGCGGTTTCTGCTTCATCAGGAGACTCTTCTTAAACCGCTGCTGGACAAGAAGCAGCTGGACCCGGACAGCATGCCTTTACTGAGCCCTCAGAACCTCATCGAAGTGAGTAAACCACAAAAATACTGTGCTCGCTCGTGCACTTCCTTCTCATTTCTCTTACTTTATGTCTGTCTTTTCCTCGTCTCCAGCTGTACATCTGCAGGGAGAACCGTGGAGCCAACGAGTACGACTTTAAGAAAGCTCTCGATCTGCTGGAGTACTTGGAGGAGGTATCTGTCAATAATCGACTGCGGTAAAAACAAGTGACTTTTCTGAGCACACGTGTTTCTGATGTGCTTTCATCGCCTGTAGGAGGACACGGTTGATATTGATGCCCTTAAACGAGAGATCTTCAGTAAAGCCTTGAAGAAAGACTGGAAGGAGAGGTGAGCTTCTCAAAACTCACTCCAAACAGGTTTTGTTTTACTTGACTATAATGCTCCTGCAATGACTGACTGATGGACTGGTTGCAGTTGGGCATCATCTGATGATAACGATGATCCTCTAGAAGCAGCCAGAGACAGCACTTTCATCAGGATCCTACAGAAACTCATTCAGGAAGGTACAGTGACTCACTAACCACACACTCTCAGTTGTTTTGTAAGCTTGTCTTGAGGTTTCAAAGTGGTTTAGGCCTGTTTGAGACTTGCTTTTAACAGATATTAAGTATACAATATAGCATCTTGCATCCAGAGCACTGTCAACCCAACTTTAGGAGATACAGTGATTGAATTGCTATGCAAAGCTGCCTCTACAGTCAGCGTGTGTTTTGTGGCCACAGGTGTGTCTCTGCAGTCGTACCTGCCTGACGTGAAGGATCTTCTTCAGCAAGACGAGCTGGAGAGTCTCCAATCAAGCCGTACTTTGAGTTCCTCCTGCGAGCCAACTATGAGCACTACCTGAAAGCTCATATATGACATTACTTCCTGTTTCTACTTACTGTTGCCTTTTTAATAATCCAACTTTGTTTTGTACTGGTTCATAAAAATAATAACTACATGTGATCCCACGCTTGAATTTTGTAAATAAACTGTATTTCTGTCATTGATGGCAAGACAGTTCTTGATGGTTTTCTTCTTCTGCGAGACTAAGATAGAAGGAATAACAAAGCCAAATAGTGCTCACCAAATGGAGATGCTAGCTTGGGTTTCATGGTGTTTTCTTAAAGATGGTGAACCCAAAAGTATCTGGATTGTTAGGCCACACTCTAAGATGTCTAAACGTCATTGCATTAGATAACAAAATATCAAATTAAGCCAAATTTACTTTGCAAAGTTGACAGAATCGCTTCTAAAGTGGCATAAATGCATTTTATTCAGTAATTACAATGGTATGCTTTGCTACACGGGGCTGAGGAGGGTCAGAGATGGCAAAACAAGTGGATTCTATGCAAAATGGTCCTTATATTTCATTTTGAGCTGGCACAAAGTTGCATTAAAGTGACCATTTTATAAAAGCACAAAAAAGATAATTTTGTGAAATAAAGCTCATTTGTGTTTGTCATTAATGGACTGTTCAGCTTCAACTTCATGCATCACTAACTCTAGTTTGTCAAATTTTAAAACCATGCACAAATGTTTCAGAAAAGTTTTGGCTGCATTTTGCTTGCAGATGTCAGTTGGTTAGACATCTACACTCTTCAAAATAAAAGTAAAGAACCTTTTTTCCAAATGGTTCCATAAAGAACTTTATTCTGAAGTTGCTTTCTGTTTCACAAAAGGTACTCTCTGTGGTGTAAGAAGGATCTTCAGACTATAAAAAGGTGAGAAAGAGATTGTTCTTTAAAGAACCTTTGACTGAATGGTTCTTTGTGGAACAAAAAAAGCACCTTTATTTTGAAGAGTGTAATATAGACATTCTTAAGGCTTTATTTTATTTTTAGTCTTTTGTTTTCTTTCTCTCATCTGTCGCTCCCTCTCAGTCTTCCTCCTCTCTGTCCTCCAGCAGCTGCTGTGAAGAGCAGCTGAACTGATGGAGAAGCCCTGAGCTCCTAAAAATAGGGAAGAGAGGGTAAAATTAGTGGTGTCCGCATTAAATAAGCTGCACTTTACGGGGGTCCTCTGACACCCTATATGGGCTGGGAGCCTCTGCAATCCCAAAGGACACTAGATAAACTGTCTGGAAGTAGAGGAGGAAATATGATGCTCACTTGTTTATGATGTGGCATTAGGCTTGGCACCAAACTTCACTGAGATGCCCATAGGGTCATGCTTGTCTAGTGGTCATCTAATGACTGACTTATTTGATATACATCTCCAAATAAAAGAAAGTAAAACCTCATTATGATATCCTGTTCTCAGAAAGACAGAGAGGGTTGCTTAGTGTCTATTTTAATAATATTGGTCATTGGTGATACTTCTTTACCAAACTGCCAGCTGATGAATAAGCTGAAGAAAATACATTGGCATCTTTCTTTAGATGTGGATAGTATATTTTAAGGGCTTAATATGGTGACTGCATTGTTTGGTTCTAGACATCAGGCTCAAGTAGCTTCACCTCCCCTTCATCCAGTTTCTGCTTCTGTGGCTTGCTATGTTAAAGAGAACACTTATCCCAATGCCACAGACTGACTAAATACCTCATTTATTTCAGAAATGCCGTTATGTTGTTCAGTTCATGCACACTAAGCCACTTTTTGCCTGTGCAACTGATTTCAAAAACAGAAGCAATCCTCACTGGTTCTCCACATCGGATCAGAATATCTACCATAACCTGCATTACTCTTTTAAACCTTTTAATGTTAAAATCATTTTTTAGTTAAAAGTGCCTTGTTTTATTATGCCGTATTGTTGCACTTTGAGATTTTTTTAAAAATGTAAGGTGCTTTATAAATAAAATTCATTATTTTATTATTATTTTCCAAAAAATGACCCAATAATAATTTTGCTTGATATAATACACTGAAAAAAATAACATTTTTAATCACTCCTGATTTCGCTGTCATTATTTAAAATAGTCTATAATATCTAAATGTGATCCTGGAGTAAATAAACAAGTCTTAAGTAGCACGGGTATATTAGTAGCAATAGCCAACAATACATTGTAAGGGTAAACATTATAGATTTTTCTTTTATGCTAAGTAAAGATGAGGTTCCATGAAGATATTTTGTACATTTCATCCTGTAAATATATCAAAACTTAATTTATGATCAGTAATATGCATTGCTAAGGACTTCATTTGGACAACTTTAAAGGCTTTTTCTCAGTATTTAGATTCCAGATTTTCAAATAGTTGTATCTCAGCCAAATGTTTCCTATCCTAACAAACCATACATCAATATTAAGCTTTTAGATGATGTATAAATGTCCATTTAAAAAAAATTGCCCCCATGACAGAAAAATAAGCTATTTTCATTGACATTTATATATTTGGCAAATACTTTTATCTAAAGCAACTTGTCGAACTGCATTCATTGACATTCTCATTTGAGCATTGGTAAAATGTAATGATGAGCGGTCATAACCCACTGCCATGCCCTTATATTGAGATCTAGTCCACAGACGCCCAGTGTTGGCCTCTGAGGGTGGCCCTGCGCCCTCCCGCTGTGGTTTGGGGTCTGGAGCGCCATATATGGAGCCCCTCCGCTCGACCCACCGACACCCAAATATGGACGAGGATCGGGAAGAATTCCATCTGGATGCATGAACATTCCTTGATGGCTGAAGAGCAGGAAAGCAGAGGACGGGTGTATATAAGATGATCCGTGCGCGTGTCATTGTGGAGCAGGATCCTCAGTTTGACGTGCGACTCTGAGCACAAACAGCCACAGGTAAGAAAACTAGAAGAACAGAGCTTCAGGACTGGACGCTTCACGATGACAGTGGACGGATTTGATGCTAATCATTTTACCGCCATGTCGCTTTTCACTTTACTAAAGTCGTAACTTTTTTTATTTACTTAGTCTAGGCTTTCACTGATATCAAATAATTTTTTTCTGTATATATTAGCTGTAATTAGTTGTCTACATTTATTTTTTAACAAGTGGTCTTTAACAATTAAATCATTGGAGTGCATTTTTTTTTTTTTTTTTTTAGCTATTTTTAATAAATCAGAAACCCGAAATTGTAAGCTGATTATGCTGTGGTACACAATTAATTTATCATATATTTACGATCGTATTGGTGCAAATGGAAATACAAATCGTAGGCTTTTTGACAAAAAAATATATATATATATATTTCATTCAGATTACGTTTTCCTATTTAGGAAATAGGTTATTACAAGTTACCCTATTTAAAATGTAATAAGTAGTGTTACTATTTCAATTAGCCTGCTTTATTAATGTGACTGATTACATTTGATTAGTTTTTCATTACTTTTCTAATGTTTTCCAGTTTTAATCATATTCTAACATGTAAATCAGGCAGGGTTAACCTACTGAACAGTGATTACCCTCAGTAACTTAAAAAAAAATCCTTCATTATTTGAATTAAGATTAGAATAATTAAATTTTAAAGCACAGCCACCACAAAATCAGACTTTTTAAAGATCGTTCTGAGGTTAATACAGATGTAAACTCCTAGTTTATTAGCAATGATAGGCTACTGTTTTTGAAATCCAATATTTGCATAGTTATGACACTAATAATGTCATCGGGGGAAAAATTACAAATGTCCTATTCTCATATTTTAGAGCAATCAATGCAATTGTTTTTTAATTTATATGTGGTTGTGTGTGAAAAAACAACAACAACAGATATAACCTTCTTTGTAATTGTTAACATTTCATAACTGTAATTTAATTACACATTTTTCTCAGTAACTGTAACTGATTACATTTTGTAATTAAATTGTCATTTAGTTACATGCAGCTAGTTACTCCCCAAAAATTAAGCAGCGCCTTATCTGTTAAAGACTAATATTAATTAATGCAGTAAACATTTTTTTCAGATTGGTTTGAAAAATGCAGCAAATGTGGTTTTGAGTTTGATGATAATGATGTTGTCGGGTCCTCATTGACTTTTTCCTCATTGACTTTATGTGTAGAACTCCTCAAGATGTGTGACGACGACGAGACTACAGCTCTGGTGTGTGACAACGGCTCTGGCCTGGTGAAGGCTGGCTTCGCTGGTGATGACGCCCCCAGGGCCGTCTTCCCGTCCATCGTCGGCCGTCCACGTCACCAGGTACAGACATGGATTTAGATTAGTCATTAAGAGACTGATTGTATGGGCTCTCCTTGGGCTGTTCTGATCGTGTTGTACTCAATGCTCCACTTCAGGGTGTGATGGTTGGTATGGGTCAGAAAGACTCCTACGTTGGAGATGAGGCTCAGAGCAAGAGAGGTATCCTGACCCTGAAGTACCCAATCGAGCACGGCATCATCACCAACTGGGACGACATGGAGAAGATCTGGCACCACACCTTCTACAACGAGCTCCGCGTGGCCCCCGAGGAGCACCCAACCCTGCTCACAGAGGCCCCTCTGAACCCCAAAGCCAACCGTGAGAAGATGACCCAGATCATGTTTGAGACCTTCAACGTCCCCGCCATGTACGTGGCCATCCAGGCCGTCCTGTCCCTGTACGCCTCCGGCCGTACCACCGGTAAGACATAGTGCTGTATCATTAGGATATTTAGTAAAGATCATGTTCCATGAAGATATATATATAGTAAATTTCTGACCGTAAATATATCAGAACTTAATTTTCGATTAGTAATATGCATTGCTAAGAACTTAATTTGGATAAAATCATTTGATTTAGATTTTTTTGCACCCTTATATTTTCAAATAGTTGTATCTCGGCCAAATATTGTCCTATCCTAACAAACCATACATCAGTGGAAACTTATTTATAAATCTCTATTTAAAAAAAAATATGGTTTTGTGGTCCAGGGTCACGTTTGTGACTAATTCTGCATTCAAACATGCTTACTCTTCACTCTGGCTGACTGATATATTGTTCCTGGCTGTTGTTAGGTATTGTGCTGGACTCTGGTGATGGTGTGACCCACAATGTGCCCATCTATGAGGGCTACGCTCTTCCCCACGCCATCATGCGTCTGGACTTGGCTGGTCGCGATCTGACAGACTACCTGATGAAGATCCTGACCGAGCGCGGATACTCTTTCGTCACAACCGGTGTGTATCTGGTCACTTTCTACTGGGATAGCTCTAGCATGTGGGAAATGTACCAAACAAACGACTCTTGCTTTGTCGTCCACCACAGCCGAGCGTGAGATTGTCCGTGACATCAAGGAGAAGCTCTGCTACGTGGCCCTGGACTTTGAGAACGAGATGGCCACCGCCGCCTCCTCATCCTCCCTCGAGAAGAGCTACGAGCTTCCCGACGGTCAGGTCATCACCATCGGTAATGAGCGTTTCCGTTGCCCCGAGACCATGTTCCAGCCTTCCTTCATTGGTATGTCTGAAAGCATTGAAAATGTTTTAAAACATTTAAAATTGTCTTACTTTTTAGTCCTCCAACCGATTATATGCTCTCCTCTAAACAATTGCTCAGGTATGGAGTCTGCCGGCATTCACGAAACCGCTTACAACAGCATCATGAAGTGCGATATTGACATCAGAAAAGACTTGTATGCCAACAACGTCCTGTCTGGTGGAACCACAATGTACCCTGGCATTGCTGACCGGATGCAGAAGGAGATCACAGCCCTGGCTCCCAGCACAATGAAGATCAAGGTAATAGAGCAAAAAAAAAAACGCAAGGTTTGGCTGAGTTGGTTTTTCCATGTTGACTTTTTTTTTTTTTTTTTTTACTATTTTGCATTGTACTTAGGTCCACTTATAATGTTATCAAAAACACTAATGACATAATTCAGAAGTAATTACGCAACTATTTTCTGTCCTGTTTTTGAGCCCCCCTCCTCTCTCTGCTATGATTGGCTAACACATTGACAGCCTACGTCCTTCACGGATGATCACAGATCATCTTTATCATTTAGTTTCTGCATAGACCTGCGTTTGACGCTCTTGTTTACATTACATGTGTGAATCGGTGGGCGGGGCTTAACAGGCAGCGATGTAGAAGCAGGCGTTGATCTTGCTCCGTGGAGGCGGTGCTTATTCACACTATTACACCAGAAAAGAGACCCATTCCACAAGCTGTTATTTTGGCAGACTGTCTTCAATTTGATCTGTTTTTAGACCAACGAGAAATTTTTATAGCACTATGACCTCCTATATGCCAAAAGAGCAAGAGCATTTTGATATCTCAGTTCATGACCCCTTTAATACCACAGACTAGTTTTCTGAGTAAAGTTTGATCTTTTCTTCCTCCTCTGTAGATCATCGCTCCCCCTGAGCGTAAGTACTCCGTCTGGATCGGCGGCTCCATCCTGGCTTCCCTGTCCACCTTCCAGCAGATGTGGATCACCAAGCAGGAATACGACGAAGCTGGCCCCAGCATCGTCCACCGCAAGTGCTTCTAAGCGGCTGGCTCATCATCCTATGTTCCTGCTCAGGAACCAAGTGACGGCGCATTACTCCTGTGGACAGCTTTTCTACAGTTGTTATCTATGCATTGACGTAGGAGCGAGCAGTGAAAGCATAAACTGAGAAAATGTCAAGGGAGAGAAAAATACCAAGTGCTCTCATTGCACACATATGTATTTATTACTGACTTCCATGGCTTGGTATTTTAGCGAATGCTGTTTGAAATTGAAGGACCCCGCTCCCTTAGATTCCATATGTTCCACTGTAAACCCGGTCCAGCTGAGGACCAACACAAATCACACTTCAACAGACAAATAAAACTGAAAATCTATTTTTAAACATGGTATTCGACGTCGATATTTCATTTCAGTGTACAGTACACTAGGTTTCAGCCCACACTGAGACAGACTAAACGATATTAACCCAACCTCTCCGCTGGTTTACAGATGATTAACACAACACAGAGTCTTGTTATGTCTGTAATCTGACAGATATAAACCATCTGCACTGTTTAAGTGGGCTCTAATGGAGGATGAATGTGTATGGGACAATTAATGGATGACAGAAGCATTACAGTAGCTCTGAAAATCTTGCAGTTTATACTTTGTATAAGGGAATCATAATCTTTATTAGCGTATACTTTATATCATAACACAGTGGGTGTTATTATGTATTAGCTTGAATACACGCAAACGCACACACACAATACATATAAACCTAAAAGGAATTACTGTAATGATTTAATGCTGAATACTTTTCTTCTTTATATGGTAACTTTTGTCAGCTGTAAAGAAAAATGTTTTATGGTTTTACCCTGTAACACCAATAATGTGTCCTTATGGAAAATTAAGCATGGTTTTATTGTATTATTATTATAGTAAAAGTGTAGTCTTTTAATTTGCATTTTAGAACCAGTTTTACTACAAATTACCATGGTTAAACTATGATTAGTGCAGCAATACCATGGTTAATTGATATGGTTACCATGGTTTAACTGTATTAATCATGTTTTATTTCGGTTAATTTTCGTAAGGTTACCATACCGCCATAAAATGTTAGTTGTTGATATACATTTAGTCATTCGTGTTAACTTTTAACATGCACACAGCACAGAGAACAGAGATTCTGCTGAAGGGCAGAGTATTGTACATCCCAAAGTATTCATATTTTGTTTCATATTTGAGTTTGATTTCAGACAAAGATCTTTTCTGCGCACGCGCTGATAAAGTTTCATCACTAATGACTATTTACTTAGTAAATAACTAATTATTTTTTCAAATATATTAGGAAAACGCTTAAAGACAAACTAGTCCACCACAAATAATCAAATTATTCTATGCCCTGGAATAAAGTAGACGATTATAATCAAATTAGAATCAATTAAACGTTAGATTGGATTGTGCGTGCGTATGTGCGCATAAAGTCCTCAGGCAGGCCAAGTGATGTTGTGCGCATGCGCACTGTAAATCACCAGATATCACGAGCCTTGTTTTTCTAGTACGCAGCAGACGCTCAACAGAGATCGAGAGATGTATTCGGAATTCATAAGGATGTAAGAATAAAAATGTGCATCTTTATCCAACGTTAAAGCATAAGGAACGGAAAACAAAGGAGTGGGTGAGTTTAACGCGCTTACATTAATCCAAATAAGTGTTTAACGTTATCTACATAATGTTACTCAGGGCAGGTGAAGACAGACCTGTGAACATAATCAGACGGGTTTCTTCAGCGAATAATATTTCAGTGATTTTTACCAGTTTCTTAATAGCTATACATATGATTGCATCTTTATTTAATGTAGTGTGTTGTGATAGATTATGATTATGAACCTGCGTGTAAAAACGCGAAGGCAGCATCGTAGCAATTTATTATCATACGATAATAAACGTGCTATAAAAACGTCCAAAGAATGTAAGAAATGTCCCTTTAGAAATGTGACATCGGCTTATGTATTATGTAAAGAATATAAATAAATAATGAGGGCACTGTGCTGTAACCTGCTCCACTGGAGAGCTGGAATAACACGATGCACTCCTCCTCCGTGCACGGTAGGGCTGACTGCAATACTAAAACATCACAATCTGTACTTTGTACAACTTAGAACAGATGGACATCAAGTATAGACAAGACTGACACATTATTATGTTAATTCCGTAGGTGATAATTTCATTATGTCTGCCAATAACAACATGATGTCCAAGAAGATCCGGACGGAGTACATGAAGAAGTATAGAGATCCCAAGTGGGAGACGTTCTCGAAAAGTTACGAGGACTCTGTGAAATACAGACTGACGCGGAGGGTGATGGAGCAGACACACAGGCCGTTATTCGCGGACGGATGGGACAGCGGGTCCGACTCGAGTGGAAGCTCCAGTCCCAAACTACAGGAGGGGAACATCTCAAATGCCAAACACTACACATCCTCATCAGAGTCCAGGAAGGAGAACGCAGAGGTCCTGGACTCCTGGAAGCCACAGGTGAATGGAGAAGTTCACACGGATACGAGTGCAACCGTGGAAAGCTCTCTTCCCTTGGGTACGTTCATGTCTTGTAAGCTTCAGTTTGAATGAAACCTGATTTAAATGGTCATTTTTGAGTGAACTACTCATTTTGCTTTTGTCACAGAGAATGGTTATAAAGATGTGACTCCTAACGGACCATCAGAATCGAATCCAAAACGACGACAGATACGCAGAGTGCCCCGTTCAGAGCCCTGCTACCCTGATAAGCAGCTGGATAGTGATGGATCTCAAATATCTGTATCAAGAAAACCATCCAGGGCCCAGAGCCAGCCACCGAGGAGCACCAAGGAGCGGACGTCCAACCGTGAGAACAGACAGTCTTTTATCCATCGTGACTGGGCAGAGAGACACATTGAGACCAGGGACAGAAGGACACCAAATATGAGAGTGTCTGTGTCCGCTGGAGAGGTAACCGCAGCTTTCTGTATCGTGTCAGATATTAGAGGCAACGAAAACGACTCTCATTTTCAGTCCAGATGAAAACTCAGATCATTCCTTCAGATGTAGATGTATTTTCCATGAGAACGTCTTCAACTCATATGACAATTAAAATATATATATATATATATATATATATATATATATATATATATATATATATATATATATATATTTCAAAATACATTTTATAATAATAATATATATTTCAGAAAACATATTTAAAGAAATATGTCACTAATATAGGTATTAAAATATTTTTTATAATCAAAAAATATTATATTAAAAAATATTATTAAACAATTTATAATATTTTTATATTAGAAATGTTTTGATTTCTTTTTCAATATATTATTGTATTATGTGGCTATATTTAAAGAAAATTAAAAGCTTCAGTTTGTATAAATAACATAGTTTTTTTATGTATTTATTTAGTTTTTCATTATTTATTTAATTTTATAATTATTATTATTATTTCTGTGAAGATAGCTTTTAGCAAAAAGGAATTACAACTAATTTTTATAAATTAAATTACATAACCATAAATATTTTTTTTCTGGCATTTTTGCCTTTTATAAGGATTAGTATATATTGACCGGAAGTGAAGTGATAGAGAGGGGCAACAGGATTGGGAAAGGAACGCAAGCCTCGAACCTGGGTCACCTAAAGCACAACGGCAGTGTATCTTGGCACGCCGACCATTATTTTTAATTTAACATATAAACATTACAAATAGTTAAATATATTTATTAAAATAATATTTTAAAATCAGCACTGTATTTGTTTTCCCTGCATAGGTATCCATGAGCATGAGTGTGTTTTTAACAGATTTGAATAAATAATACAAACAAAGAGAGGGGTTTTTGAAGTGACTTAACAGCTGTGTACTAATCAGTGGAATGAAGCACTGTGTGACATCTGACTCTGTGAGAGGAAGCGGTGAATTATTCAGCGGAGAGCAGTGATATTCTGAAGCTACGGTCAGATTATCTTCTCTGGTGTACAAAAGTTTAGTAGGTCAAAGCGCTGGATTTCATCAGTGTAGAAAACTGCAAATGAGACGAGTCCGAAATCCTAGAAACTGAATATATCTGAATTGATCTGCAGATCCATCGGGCCGACGTGGGCGTCCAGACACGCAGAGAGGGTAAGAAAGGTGGACGATCATCAGAGCACCGGCGGGCGAGGTCAGCTGACCCGGAGAAGTCCCGAAGATCAGCGCTGAGTGTGACGAACGAGCGCTGGATGACCGAGTACATGCGCTGCTTCTCTGCTCGACTGAGGTAGATCAAGATCCCAAACCAGCTCTACAGGACCGTCACAGAGAGCACCGGACAAAAACTGAATACAAAGATTACACGCATTCCTTTAAATTCGATAGCAAATGCAGTTATTCATAAAAATATTTTTAAAAATCGTATTTTTTTGACGCTGGCTACAATCACTTTGCAATGAATGCATTTCAGGACCAAACATTTAAATATTAGACCAAAACACATTTGCTATCACAAATACTCCATATTTTCAGTATCTTGTAATTTCATGCTCATGTTATTGTCAGTGTTTGGTGGTTATTAGAAAGTTTCAGATATTCTGTTCTGACTTTTAACATGGGCTGCAGGGATTTAATGATCAAAATGAATTTCTGAGAGGACCACACGTTTCTTATTGAAAAGGATTTGTTTCTGACTCGGATGATTGTTTCCAGAATGTTCTTCTAGACGCTCCAGGCTGCCTGTCATTAAACCCGCTGTTCTTCTGAATGTGATCGACTGATGTCTGGTTTGTTTTAATCGATCACACGCTCAATGAATCTGTGTTAGAAGTGCAGTGCTGTTCAAGTCGTGAAATGTTTTCTAAAAAAGTGTATTTTCCTCACCGAGCACCAACAATCATCATTTGAATCCACTTTTTGCACAAAGATGTCAAGTTATTAATATTTTTAGATGGAGAAATAATTGAGGGCTAGTTGAAGGCCATCATTTGATTCTTGTGAATGTGATCATTTATTATGCATTGAGCTATTTATTACAGCACAGATTTGGTATGAAAATACACATTTGCTCACATGTACCGTATATATTTTGATTTCTGTGATCTTTAAGATGCATCAGCACTGATGATGTCAGAGACACATTGAATGAGCCGTGACGCTTTACTCGGAGGACATTTCCTCTGCTCTTTATCTTAATAACTGGACTTATTTATTAATTCAGTCAGTTATTCACTTGCTTATGATTTCATTAAAGGAAACTCATTCTAAGGCTGCTGACGCTGATGTTCTTGAATGAAGTTGTTGATATTCTTCAGCAATGTTTACATTTTGAACTCTGTATTTGTACATGAGAACATGCACTGGTGGATATATTTTCATCTGCAGAACAGAAATAATCCTAATGCATTGCAGTGAATAAACTATGTTTGAGTAACAGCATGTCTCTTCCATATTATGTTCATAACTCACGATATCATACAGAGCAATATGTTTAACATCAGTATAACTTACTTTAAAGGTATGAATAAACATCTTTTATGGTTGTTGTTTTTTAATAACATTTACATCCATAGTCATATTTTATATTGTATAGTTTGTAAATGTCCATTTTGTTTTATCAAATAATACAGTGGGGTCCAAATGTCTAAATCCACTAGTGACAATGTCATTTTGTGTTCTTTTTCTGATTTAATAGTTTTTATTATTATTATTATTATTATTATTATTATTATATAATTTAAAATTAGTTTAGAACAAATATAACAATTTAAAATTATTTTTAAATCATTTTAGAATCCTAAAGGATTCCAATATGAAAGTTGTTCAGGATTCTAAATAGAATTTCAAAATCAAAAATCATATTTTAGAAGATAAGATTCCCACAGGACTTAATGACACAAAGGATTGTGTTCCTATCCTGTTCATTTTCATTGCAGCAGCTTGTTTGCTGAGACAATGTACATAAAAGAGAATGATTTAAACAGGATGCCAATGGATCCCAGTTACAATATATATATATAAAATAAAAATTCTTAGTAAAGAAAAATTTATGGAAATTATAATTAGAACAATTTTCTTATTGGAATCCTTTAAGATTTATTTTATTTTATTTTTACAAGGGAACTAAAAAAATAAACTCATAACAAAATGAGTGAAATCTAATTCAAATAAATTTGCAGTGGACATGCATGAACAAAACCTGACAATCATGTTCATATTCTGATAATCATAATTAGATGCTGATCATCTTCTATCTATAGTTCACATGAAATGCTTCTAATCCATTTGACATCATATCATTTCCAAACCTTAAAACTTTATTTCCAGTGTGGTCTTTTGAACCCCGTTGTGTGTGTCTATGTTAACATTCTGGTATTTTGGACTGGTTTTCTTAAAGTTTCTAAGAGTATCCATCTATTTGCACATATGCCACAAACAGTCAGGCATCTGCAGCACGGTCCGAATCATCTCTGAGGCCAGCTGAGGTTTAGTGTGGACCTGCTGACGGACAGCAGACGGCTCAGAGGTCTGAATCATGCCTTGATGATGTGAATGTCTTTGTTTTCAGTTGGCTGTTAAACAGCATGGTCAGAGGTGTTGACGTGCCATTGTGATCTGTTTAACCCACACTATAAATAGACACCTGCTAAATGTCTAATCTCACCGACAGCTGCAAGTCCGTGAGATATAAAGGACAGAAAACCAATACTAGGAGATGTGCCAGAAACTGTGTGTCTCCAGAGAAGAGGTATAATGTGTCTAAAAACAGACATTTGTTGCTAGTTTTCTCATCTAAGGCTGGTTAATCTGTGCCGGCTGTGTCTGGTAAAGGCTGTGAGCGCTCAGAGGTATGAAACTTTAGACACTCATGTTACACTTGTGCACCTCCTTCGTCTCCTTCCCGTTACTCAGCAGATCCTGGGAGACGCTGATGAAGACCATTAACCAGAAGAGCAGCTGTTTCAGTAACACACCTGTCCACATTGATCTTCAGCACCCTGCAGAAGCTTCTGATGTCCACTGGATGAGGAGCTTTATAAGAGAGCAGAAACATCTCCATAATGTCTGTTAAAGAGTGCTTTATCTGGAAAACAATCAGGCAGATTTATATAGCGTTGGCTAGCTTGAACATTTGTTCACACCAATGGACTACATATACTTATATCCAGTACTACTTGTGTTTGATGAAAGCCTCTGAGTGAATGCCAAGTCCTAGTCTTTGGGGAATGGAAATGAATGTCAAACAGATTCAAATGAAGAATTGCTCTGGCAGAGGATTGAAGCAGCGCAAACGGAGTAATCCCGAGATCAGGGTGAGATCCGCAGCTGTCGTGCTGAAGCTGAACCCCTGCAGTCTTCACTGCCCCGTCTGTATTAGTGCTGCTGCTGCTCATAGCTGTATATAACATCATAGGAGTTTCACACACAAATCACCTTTAGGCCTACTTGTGTCCAAGCTAATAAAAAACAAAAAAGAACAAAATTACTAAAACCTAAATTAATTTAGCTTATTTAATACACCAACTAAACACAAAAACAAACGCTAATTCAAGATTTTAATAAATACTTCCATAGTAGCCTCTATAAATAACACTACTTAATGCAATAAAACAAACTACTTAATGCAGTAAAACAAACTAGAAGAACTTTTCAAGCTAAACATTTGACAAAATTAATGTTTGTTTGACAGGGTTAACCAACAGATCCTGCATTGAGATGAATAATAACAGTGTTGTGCCACTTTGTGTGGGTCTGCATTGACACCTGTGTGAAAGTGTGAAATCTACTAAAAACCAGCAGCTGAATAAGCACTGAGCAAATCTGAAGACACTGAAGAAAAGAAGATCCTGCAGCATTTGCAACATGTTGCAACAAACAGACGCTTAGTTTAACTTGGTGTTATTGATTTCGATGACATTAACTCTGACTTACAACATGCCTTCTTCATTTTCAGGATCTAACTCAATAGTGTCCTCTACAGGTGAAGTGCACTACTACTAGAGACACGATAAAAGCCTTACATTGAATACTATTGACAATAACAGTGTATTAAAATACGCTGAGTATGAAATATTGTTTCCAGTCATGTTTAAAAAAAAAAAAAAAAAAAGGATAGTCACTGCCCAGAATACCAGCTGCACTGAATGATCACAGACTCTGTTTCAGCGAGTCATACTGGTAAAATCACCCAGGTTCAGCTCTCAAGGCCTGTTGTTCTGATGTTATTTCTGCAGCAGGTGGAAACAAGGGGAAAACCAGTCTCCATCTGCCGCCTAATTCCCACAGGTGGCTTGTCTCGACCCATTACAGGATAACCGGAGCCGATCTGCCCACCTCGCTGCAGTGAATTCACTTTGAATCCATGAGAATAAATATAAATCACTATTTCTGAATTTAAAACTTTGTATACATTTTTAAAAGTAAATGCATGCATACTTTTCTGTAGCTCAAATATTAAACAGTGCTAGCAGAGCCAAGGTTATGGGTTATAATTCAATGCATGACCTGATAAATGTTGAATGCAGTAAGATGCTAAATGGACAAAAATCTTCAGTTTCGCATTTCATATTAGTAGTCAATCAATGTGAATTTTTCAGTTCTTTATATTCTCGACAGAGAGAGACACTGAGAAGAAGCTCAGGAGTTTAAACCTCACTAACCGTAGGTGGCTTAAAACAGTATATTTGCACGTATGAATCTCATTACTGTACAAGCTTCAGCCGGCACCCGTGAGTCAGATATTAGAGGCTGTAAACACTGCTATTAAAGGGTTCAGTGTTATTTCAGTTGTTAGATTGACTCACTCAGAGCCTGCAGTAAGTGTCATTCTGTGATGGAGGTAATTACGTCTGCTGTGAGAGTCCCAGATTGCCGTTGGGAAAAGCGTAACACAAAGAGGGCCATACGGACCTGCGACAGGGCTGTCTGAACAAGACCCACAGGGCGAAGTGCATTTTCACTGATGCAAAGCTAACTCTAGACTAATTTAAACGTACGAGACGAAAACACTATATGTATGAATAATCTTGAGAATAGAATGAAGTAAACCGCTGAAATGAAGAGGTAAAGAAAACACCAGACTACACAGAAGTACCACAGGTGTAACACAGAGCTCAAATCTGACTGCTTCAGTCCTTTCACAGGATCAGTTACTCCACTGCTATGAATGCAAGGTCCTGGGCCAAACGACACAAACACGTCTGGGTCACAGGTGCATACAACACATAACAGGTGATGCTAAGAGACGTCCAATCAAGACAGAAAAATATAAATACATAAATCATTTTTTCACATATTTACATTTTTTTTAGCAGCGTCACATGATCCTTTAGAAATTAACTTCTTTAAAGAAAAAAAGCATACTCCATACAACTATCTATGAATATTCTCTTAAATCTTTATTATTTTTTATAATATATCTTAAGTATATAGGCTTTGCTATTATTTATCATTTGATCTGTCATGTACTTTCAAGTTTTTACAAAACCTTTTAATAAAAAATATAATTTTGTCACATCTAAAATGTCTAGAAGTAAACATGAATCAAAATGTACCCTACTTACTTTCATAATGCATGTTTTCATTATTGTGCTTTTCACAGTAAATTCACATCCTGTCCTACATTGTTGCTTGCTGAATATGCTTTTTAATTTGGAAATGCATCACAGTAAAATGTGTCTGTAAATCCCATTTCATCTGGACTTGACTTTAAGAGGGTTTGTTTGGGGGTTTCAAAGGGTTCTCCGTCACTGAAGGTCAAAGCTCTGGATGCAGCTCAGTTTCCTCCACCATGTTTCTGAGAGCTGCTTGATTTTATCTGGAGTTTTATCTCTTAGCGTATGCATCCTCGGCCACACCGCCGCTTCCTCCGCGTGCTGCATGCTGGCCAAGATGGCGCCGTCGAACACTTCCTTCAGGTTCTTCTGTGTCAGCGCTGAGCACTCAGCAAACTTCACAGCACCGATGCTCCGGGCGCACAGGCCGGTGTCGTCTCCACTCACCGTGTTCTCCTGGCTGTCTGCGAGTCGAATCAGCACCTGGACATCCTCCCGCAAGTCGTTCTGGGTGCCCACGAGGATGATGGGAACACCTGGACAGAGGCGATGGACCTCGGGGGCCCAGTGGGCCGATACGCTCCTGAAGGAGGATGGAAGGACCACGCTGTAGCAGAGCAGGAAGACATCAGCTTCACGGTAACAGAGTGGACAGAGGCGCTCAAACTCATCCTGAAAACAGGAAGAAAAGTGACACAGCTGCTTTTATGCTATTTATAAATATATGCATTGCAAAGAAAAGCAGTAACTACCTGCATACTTTTTTCAAACTTCTAGATTGCATGTGCTTTTCTATTTATAATAAAAGAAATGCAAGTAAGTGTGGCAAAGGATCAGTCTGATGAGCAAGTTCTATTATTGTGTGCAGAACTGCACAGAGTCAACCTACTTGACAGTCACAGAAATCTCAGGGACTAAAGTACTAAAACAATGCATGATCTGATTCTAACACTAGGTGGCGCTCTTCCGTCATATCCTGTAGCTTACATTTAATAGCTAATCCGCTGCCCCCCATCTCTGTCATTCAAAGCACAGAGAGATAGAGAGTTCATTCACCCATCAAGAAAAACTGGTGATAGATAGATAGATAGACAGACAGACAGACAGATAGATAACCTGTCCTGCCATGTCACACAGTTGAAGTTGAACTGGTCTTCCATCCACCACAACCCTAGCTGAAATAGTAAAACACTTATATGTATTATGAAACGGTATGTAAGGCACCAGGTGCACACCTGAGCGCGCGCTAGAATCAGTGTGGATTTTGAGTTCACCTGTGAAGTAGTCAACGGCGGTGGGAATGTGTTCTGCCGGATATCCGTTAGTGGTGTAGCTGATGACCAGACTCGTTTTACCCACCGCCGCGACCCCGACCAGCACACACTTGACCCGGCGCGCAGGTACGGCGAGGGACGCCGGAGAGTGTCGCTGAGGAGCCGCTCGCGGTGGAACCGGAGGCGGACTGTCTTCATTCACCGCCTCAGCTTCGTCCTGTGACGGAATTGCGTTGTCCGGTATCAAATCAAATGCAACTTTGGTGGTTCAAAACAAGCTGCTGTCAAGACATGATTAGCTCAATAAATGGCTTTATTTACCATTCCTGTATCGCTAAATGACGCAGCGGATCCCTCGCGCACCTGCTGTGTTCTTTCTCTCGCGCTCTCGTCAGGTTTGAGCGCGCGCACCCACGCCAGGTTGATTGACAGACGAGCATCTGCTGCAGTAAGAGGATTAATACTCGACACATGCGCGCAGTGTTGCGTTTCACTGAGCCTCACATCTTCTCCCAGAGCTGGAGGAAAGAACTGAGAAGTTGAAGAAAACAATGGGAAACAGGATGTATGTTGTCCTCCAAAACAAATCTTTGACTCCTTAAAAATAATATTTTTCGCTTTATAAAAGTAATACACTAAAATACACCAAAAAGTACCACATAGATAGTTAGATAGATAGATCTGCACAAGGCTGGAATGGGCTACAAGACTATTAGCAAGCTTGGTGAGAAAGAGACAACTGTTGGTGAGATTATTCAGAAATGGAAGAAATACAAAACCATCAATCGGCCTCGGTTTGGAGGTCAGTGCAAGATCTCGCCTCGTGGGGTAAGGATGTTCTTGAGATAGGTGAGAGATCAGCCCTGAGCTACACGGGAGGAGCTTGTTAATGATCTTCAGGCATTTGGGACCACAGTCACCAAGCAAACCTTTGGTAACACATTACACTACGAAGGACTGAAATCCTGCAGCGCCCGCGAGGTCCCCCTGCTCAAGAGGACACATGTACAGGCCTGTTTAAAGTTTGCCAAAGAACATCTAAAGGATTCAGAGGCTTGAGAGGTGCTGTGGTCAGATGAGACCATAATTGAGCTCTTAGGCATTAACTCGACTCTCCGTGTTTGAGGGGAGAGAAAAGTTGATTATGACCCCAAGAACACCATCCCTACTGTCAAGCATGGAGGTGGAAACATTATGCTTTGGGGCTGTTTTTCGGCTAAGGGTACGGGACGAGTTCACCGCATTGAGAGGCAAATGAACGGGGCTATGTACTGTAAAATCTTGGACGAGAACCTCCTTCCCTCAGCCAGAACACTGATGGTTCTTCCAGCATTACAATGACCCAAAACATACTGCCAAGGCAACAAAGGAGTGGCTCAAGAAGAAGCACATTAAGGTCATGGAGTGGCCTAGCCAGTCTCTCAATCCTATAAAAAAAACTGCGGAGGGAGCTGAAACTTCAAGCTGCCAAACGACAGCCAAGAAACATCAAGTATTTAGAGAGGATCTGTAAAGAGGAGTGGATCAAAATCCCTCCGGAGATGTGTGCAAACCTGATGACCAACTGCAAGAAACTTCTTACCTCAGGTTTCTGCACCATGTACTTATTTTTTGTTTGGAGATCAAATACTTACTTCACTCACTGAAATGCAAATCAATTTCTAACCTTTATATAATGTGTTTTTTTCTGGATTTTTTTGGTTGGCATTCGGTCTCTATATGTTGAAATAAACCAAACATAAAAATTACAAACCCTTCCCTTCTTTATAAGTGGCCAAACTTACAAAATCAGCAGGAGATCAAATAAATAATTTCCCCACTGTAGATGGATGGATGCACCAAAAGCAAAAATATCTCCTGAATAAAATATGAGGTCAAGTGATAAACGATGTGAAAGGTCAAGGATGTGGCGACATGTGACAGGCCATTACTATGAGCAACCAAGACTTGGTTTCAGTTTAAAGTTTAACTGTATTGAATTAATATGTAAAAAAAAAAAACACAAAAAAACATGCAGGTTGCTTCTCTCAAACAGTGTAAAAATTGTTACTTTTGCTATGAAAACCAGTGATTTGATATTAATTTTCCTTTTAAACAAGACTGTTTTGACCTTATATCTACTTAACAATTGCAACACTTTCAGTGATTATGATGAAAAATAGCAAGCTGATCCCATCTTTTCTTCTCCTCCATTTATCAGGCTCGTGTAGCTCCTCCTCAATGAATCTGGAGCTATGAGCTGTGCCATCTGTCCACCCATGCACTCAGGAAGCCACCAGAAGGCCTCAACATGTGCTGATGTAAATGGAGAGCTCAACTTTCCCAGGACAGAGCTGACCCTGGCAGCCTCCCTTACACACAAACACACGCACGCACACACGCGTATATCACACCATCAAAGGCCCCTCACGCCACTCATCAACACACACACACACACACAGATTGGCTGAAAACACATTTGCTGAGCACAAGTCCATCAAACAACCGTCAGATCATGGCTAGATAAGAGCTGATACCAACACATATACACACACACACATTTCTCCTACCTCTAAAACATTCTTACAGGTGTATATTTGTGTCAGTGCATGTTCACATCTATGTAGGGGAATATCATAAAAAAAAATCAAGAAATGTCCAAATCTTATTTCACCCTAAAAATATTTTAATAAAATAAATGCATAATGAGAGTTTGAATGGAAATGAGCTTAACAGAGTTTGAATGGAAATGAGCTTAACAGAGTCATTTAAATCAATATAAATTACAAATATGACACACTCTTGTATATATGACACACGACATGACACACTTCCCTGTTTAATACTATAAAGCTGCTTTGACAAAATCTGCAATTTAAAAAGCACTGTATAAATAATGCTGACTTGACAAATGACAGCATTAAATACAATATTTATATGAGTTATATATACACATTGTAACTATTTAGAAATATATTAAAACAGCCTATTAGCATTTTAACATATAACATCACAGTAATGAGAATGAGAAAAAATGTATTGTGGTAATAAGATTTTTTAAATTAAGGTAATGATCTTTTTTGCATAACGGTAAGGATAATTATTTTATTCATTTACTTATTTAATTATGCCAATAATAATAATTTTTTGTGATTGTGGTCATGAGAATTACTTGCATTATGGAAATGTAATTATTTATTTATTGCATTATAGTAATGATAATTTCTTTATTTTTGCATTATGGTGATGAAAATGTCTTGTATAATAGTAATGACCATTATTTTATTTATTTACTTATTTCATTATGGTAATGATAATTACTTTATTTTAGATTAGGGTAATGATAATTACTTGCATTATGGTAATGATAATTATTTATTTATTGCATTATAGTAATGGTAATAACTTTATTTTTGAATTATGTTAATGAACATTTCTTATATTATGGTAATGATCATTATTTATTTACTTATTTTGTTATGGTAATGATAAATATGTATTTACTTCTTGCATTATGAAATTTGAATTATTTTATATATTTATTTCTTGCATTATGGTAATGATGATTATTTTATTTATTTACTTATTTCATTGTGGTAATGATAATTATTTTATTTTGGATTATGGTAATGAGAATTACTTGTGTTATGGTAATGATAATTATTTATATATTGCATTATAGTAATGATAATATCTTTATTTTTGCATTATGGTGATGAAAATGTTTTGTATAATAGTAATGACCATTATTGTATTTATTTACTTATTTCATTATGGTAATGATAATTACTTTATTTTAGATTATGGTAATGAGAATTACTTGCATTATGGTAATGATACTTATTTATTTATTGCATTATAGTAATGATAATAACTTTATTTTTGCATTATGGTAATGAACATTATTTATTTACTTATTTTATTATGGTAACGATAAATATGTATTTACTTATTGCATTATGCAATGAGAATTATTTAGTATATTTATTTCTTGCATTATGGTAATGATAATTATTTTATTTGAACATTATGGTAATAAGAAATATTTTACTTTTTGCATTGTGGTAATGATAATTATTTTATTTATTTATTACATTATGTTATCATAATTATTTTATATAAGTATTTATTGAAATATTGTAGTGAGTATTATTTTAACATTATGACAATTATTTGATTTATTATATACTTACTACATTATGGTAATATTTATTATTTTATTTATTTACTTATTGCATCGTGGTAATGAAAATTCCATGCTTTATGAGAATGACAACTATTTTATTTACTTATTGCATTACAGTAATGATAGTTATTTATTTACTTATTGCATTATGGTAATGAGAATAATTGTATTTTAACATGCCAAAGATAATTATTTTATTTTAACATTATGGTAATGACAATTATTTTATTTATTATTTACTTAATGCATTATGGTAATGAAAATTATTTTATTTATTTATATACTTATTGAATTATGATAATGAAAATGTCTTTATGAGAATAATTATTTTATTTACTTTTTGCTTCACAGTAATGATAGTTATTTATTTACTCATTGCATTATGGTAATGAGAATAATTTTATTTTTAACATTATGCTAAAGATAATTATTTTATTTAAACATTATGGTAATGGCAATAATTGTATTTATTTATTTACTCATTGCATTATGGTAATGAGAACTATTGTATTTTAACATCATGGTAAATATTGGTACATATTGCATTGTGGTAATGATAATTATTTTATTTATTTACTTACTGCATTATTGTAATGATAATGATTTGTCTTTTTATTTTTGTTTTGCATCATGGCAAAATTTTATTTACTTGCTTATTGCCATTGGGTAAAACATATTACATGAAATATATAATTACATTTTGTGAAATATGGCCTTGGCATTTAAGAGTCACTGTCTGAATGTGTACATGTGTGTTGTCGCAGATGTGTCTCTATACACATAATGCTTCCAATGCTGTCCCTCAGGATCTGCAGTAGTGTGAGTGAGTCTCTGTGTGTGTGTGTGTGTGTGTGTGTGTGTGTGTGTGTGTGTGTAGAGGGGGAGGACTCTATCTTAATAGCCTCAGTGTGAAATAGGGGGCCGGATCATCTGATGGGTAAAAATGATTAGAAGAGGAAGGGTCTCAATGGAACACAAGACTCTAAGCTGTGGAGGGACGGATGGATAGAGAGATTCCCAAAAGAAAGAAAGGAAGAATAAGGGTGGGAGGGGAGGGATGAGAAAATACATAGGGGATGCAGAGGGGCGCCAGGGCACGGCAATGTCACACACTTTTTTTGTGCCTCAGTCAACAGGCGTGTGCCATGATGTGTGTGTGAAAGCACAGCCCTGCTGTCCAGCTTTGCTTCAGAGCATGGGAACCAACTGAACACACACTCCTAATGACCTGCGTGCTGCTTTTATTATATCACTCGCACACGCACACTCCTAATGACCCCTGTGCTGCCTTAATAACACACCAACAGGCGTCATTAGATTCGTCCACACAATGGCATTATCACACAGATCTGCTCCTGCAACAGGACAACAGAGACACGGCCACATGTGTGTGCGTGCGTGTGTGTGTGTGTGTGTAGAGGCTGTCATCATCATGTAGGTCAATACACATGTAACATGCTATTTAAAGTTTTATATTAATGAAAATTACTTGGAATTGTATTGCTTAAATGGGTGTTTTTGGTCTTTCAAAATGAGTAGAAGAGAATTTTAGTTGTTTTGTGTAAAATAAGTTGTATCATAGAGAAATAGAAATTTAGCTTAACCATTTTACCACCTATTGGAAAAATATGATAATCAGTAAGCCAAAAATTATTTAGGTTTAATTACGTGTGTGTGTGTGTGTGTTTTATTTTCAGAACTTCACATTATAGTATTTTTTCATATATATTTTTTTAAATATATATATATTACTAATAAACACTACTTTAAACATTAAAAGTTGTATATGTAAATATTAGTTACTTTTATGAATAAAAGATTTAACTTGTAAAAATTATAAAGTTACAAATACAATCCAATCTTGGTTAACGAATATATATATAATGGTTAATTAATGAATATATGTGAATATACAAATTTGTCCACAAATTTAAGTGAACTAATTTAAATAAAGGTAAAAACACAAAAACATGTTTGGATTTCTAGGTTGAATAAGATTAGAAAATTGTCTATGCACAGCCCTTATATTTTTTGGGCAATTTGTTTTAATAAGGCTCAATAAAAATTAATGTTTGAGCGCCAGATTTCAGTATCAAAAAAGCATTCAAGTCACTAAACGCCTCCCTCGCACATTAAATAAGTCCTCATTCTCTATAAAATTTAATAAATGACACAGTCGCTCTGCAGTTTGTCTTATTATCTCATAAATGGTTGCATACTCTAAAGTGTGTGAGTACAGGTCACTCCAGAGCCACGGCCTCCATTGCATGCTGGACTTTGTCTTCATTAAAGTTACACGGAACCATGCCTTTGCATTTCTCCCTGTGCAAGCTGAATAGGCTGTGGGTAATCGATAAAGTGTGTGTGTGTGTGTGTGTGTGTGTGGAGATGACCACTCCACAGCAGCTGTCTGTCCAGCTTGCAGGAGCATCGGCACACAAAAGCCCCTCTCCCCTGGGGCAAGACTCACGGGGCAGGGGTCTAAGACCTCTACAGAGAGAGCACAAGAGCGACAGAATGCAGGAAAGCCAGAGAAAAACAGTGGAGGAAGAGAAGGCTGAGTGCTGAGAAAGAAAGACCCCCGTTTGTCCGTGATCGACCGACGTGTAAAAGAGAATTCCTGAAGAGTTCACAACAGGTGCACAGTGAAGAAACGCTGGGGGGAAAAATAGAGAGAGAAAGCGTTAGAGTGCAACAGGAAGACAAGAAAAGAAACACTTAAGTCCAGTGTGACCTAAATGAACTGATCCACACCTGGTGTAAACAGGTGCATTCAAATATTACATATTAAACATGTCAATTTACAACACTGATAATAAATCAGCATATTAAAATGATTTCTGAAGGATCATGTGACACTAAAGTCTGGAGTAATGATGCTGAAAATTCAGCTTTGCATCACAAGAATTAATGATATTTTAAAGTATGATAAAATAAAAGTTATTTTAAATTGATAGATATTGATTATAAACATTCATATATATATATATATATATATATAAACCTTAAATTTCTAACAATAAATTATATAATCAATTCAAATAAAATATATATACGCATGCATTTCATAAAAACATGTTAAATTCATAGAAATAAAATTAGATAAAAGAATTACTGAAAACCGACAGATTGATTGGCCTGCAATATCCATCATCCCTAATCCTCACTAAACAATGGTAAGAAACACAGGGGCTGGTTTTTGACAGTTATTGAGTTGTTTCGTTTAAAGGTGAATATAAACATGAGCGTCATGCTGTGCGTGTCTGCATCACTGATCTAGAGTCAAATCTGATGTTGAGCAGTGATGGATGAGATGTCAGAGGACAGCCTTCGACCGCTGACTCCGGATCAGTGCGTGCATGGAAAACAAGTCCTTTTGTGATTAAGCTCTTCCCACGAGCTTCATCTTACCACTGACACACTCAACACCTGCCGCCAGCTTTGTCTTAAAAAGACTGATCTTAGTTATTCTGTTTTTCTGTGGCTTTGTTGAGGGCGGGTCACTTTTGGAGGGTGTGACGCTAACATTCAATGCTCGAGATTGTTACAAAAGTCTGTTGGGGAGCGTGATTACTGTACCTGCAGCTTTTGTAACCTACAATCACGCCCAGTGTGTCCCATCAGGCATCATGTGTTTCCTCCAATGTGACACTCGAGAGCTTTAGCGTCCCATATAAATGAGCCTGAATGCATGCGATGCACCCCAACACACACACACACACACACACACACCTGTGTTGACAGCGTTGTTTGGAAATGAGCAATCATCTTGCAACAGATTGTTTGGGCCTGTCTGGAAGACAGTGCTCATGACAAAGGCTCATAGAGAGCTTGTGTCCTCAGGGAACGTGTGTGTGTGTGTGTGTTAGGGGGTGATGGAGGTATAGAGCAGGGGGTATAGTTACTGCCCCCCCTCCTCTTTTACCCCTTTGTGGGCCCTTCTGAGGAGGGAGAAGAAAAGGAGGATGGGGGATGTGTGAGCCCTAAACACAGGTGCCTACATCTGTTCATCCTCAGGGCAGATGCTGGAGCAGAGACAGACAGAGAGAGAGACAGAGAAACTTTGATGGGCTTCATCTTCAAAACAAAAGCCTGAAGTACTATTGAAGACACACCTATTCATTCTTCATTATTACAGTTTTCACACTTTAGAGTAAAACTGAAGTCATCAAAATTATGGGGGAAACATAAGGAATTAGTTAGAGATCAAATCACAAATATATAAACACTTTATTCTGCTCATTTTGGACACACAACAAACATTCAACTTCATAAAGATGCATGCTGGGATGTTTTCAAAGACTACTAAACACTCCCAAAAACAAAGATTTCAAAAGGGGCTTTTAAAAAGTGATTCCATAGAAGAACCATTTTGGTCTCTAAAGAACCTTTCTGTGAATGGTTCTAAAAAGAACAATTTTTTTCTTAGTGTGAAGAACATTTTAATATTCAAGAGCCCTTTTCTTCTATAGAACCTTTTGTGCAACAGAAAATGTGAAGAACATTATAAAAATCTACAATGAAACTTCTTCCACTATTAAGAACCTTTTATGGAATGGAAAGATTCCACACTCTTAAAAATAAAGCTTCCGAAATGGGATTTTTGCAGTGATGCCATGAAGAACCATGTTTGGTTCCTCAGATGACCTTTTTGTGTTTGTTTTTTTTTTAGAATTCTCTAAAGAGCGTTCTTCCGTTATAAATAATCTTTTCTGGAATGGAAAGATTTCATTGATGTTAAAGGTTCTTTATGAAACCATCAATGCTATTCTTATGAGTGAAAGAGGAACATGAGCAGTGATGGTGCTTTTATTTCTCTATTTAAGAGAATTTAAGAGGATGTGTGAAGTCGGTTCTCCTTAAGTTCACACAGGTGTCTGAGCAGAACAGGTGGAGTTCATCACATTATTCATCAAACTAAAATAGTATCAAGTTTGAATATAATTTACATAACCTGGTTTAATGGTTACTATTTTATAGTTTAAAAACTTAATTTTTAAAAATTATTTGCCAAGTATACTATTTATTTAGTTATTTTTTGTTCTTATCTAGGCTACTGCAATGACATTCAGACATTTTCAATGTGTCTCAATACTTTTGAGAATATATATATATATACATATGTAAAAACAGAATCATCACGTGGGATGAAAGCGCACAGCATCGACATCTTTAGCGTGAGGACCGTGGTGTCAAAAATGCCTATATGTCAAATCAATATGCTGAGAGAGAGACAGAGGTCGATATGTTGTGGTGCATCAGTCCCTGGAGCCCTCGAAGCAGATGTGTTTTGATACGCACAGGCACGCGACAAGCGTCAGCTCCCAAACGTCCACGCCTGTCTCCTTAAGCTCGCGCACACCCACAAACAGACGCACGCGGGCGCAAATAAGAGGATCCCCGCGTAATTATTGAATGATTGTATCCCCGCGGGAGGCCTCCGAGAGAAGCTCAGTGAAGCCAAGGCCATCATGTCCATGGCAACAGCGCATGATAATGAGCCTCGTGGTCAGAGTCAGGGCGCGCGTGGGTTGTTGGGGCATCTGGTCAAAGTAATATGATCTGAAACAATGCACAAACCACAGGTAGCCTGATGAACGCGCCTGTACCTCTTTCTGCATCTTTACAGTACCATAACATAAATATGCCATTAAAGGCCCGTTCACACCTAGAACGATAACTATAAAGATAATTATAAAGATAGAGATATTAGCGTCCACACCAGCGACGATCATCTGTTTATTTTAAGAGCACGCGCATGCTGCTTTAATTTATCGCAGGATTGATTCTGATTGGGTGCCAATGTTTTTATCGTTCATCATCTGGAAAAAATCGTTCTGAAAGTGATTCCATATCGCTGTGCCTTTATCATTATAGCTGTGGTGTAGACTACATTCTCTAATATATCTAAAAAACACTATTTCTGATTCTAGTGTGTCGTCTTAATTACCCCTGCTGAAAAAAATAGAAAGCATCAGAAATTCTAAAGTTATATATTTTTAAGTTATTTCTGGACTTTTATGTTACTTTTCTAATGGATACCATTTAGTGTGAATCTTTGCGCATTGCATTCTTTATTCTGGGTTCATCTACTTGCCTATATAAAATATGCATCATCAACAAAGTTTATATTGAATTTCGCATTTTAATATAAGCGTTTTATATGATACTACTTAATGCAAACCTTGTAAAAATGACTGGCTGCCAGTGGAGCAAAGCCTTGTTTTTCCCTCCAGGACTATGAAACGTCTTATATCATCCGCCCAGAACTGCTTCCATGTACAACTGTTTGCGCAAGCTAGATTAGAGTGATTATTACGTTTTGAAAATGGTTATTTTTCTTACAAAAATGCATAGATTCGTAACAGTAGGTCTTTGTTCACCTCCCGGAGCCATGTGAGGCACATTTTTATTATGAATGGATGCGCTTTATTTAACTTATTTTGGGCTGCTGCACGCAACACCTGCTGAGAGGCATTAAACAGCTTGAAAGACCGAAGACAATTTTTAATATAACTCCGATTGGATTCGTCTGAAAGAAAAAGTCATATTCACCTATGATGATTTGAGGATCAGTAATTCATGCACGAATTTAAATTTGGGGGGTGAACTTACCCTTTATGTCAATCGAAGTTACTCTCCTGTGCAATTTGTTTGTTGGGAAAAATGGCGGACTCTGTGTTATGATTGGTCCGATTGCCTGTCAATCAATCTCTTTGAAATGGTCAATTACAAACATCACAAACCATCAACTTTTAACCATTAAAAACATTAAAAAAAAAATAATAGTTTGTGTTTTGGGACATATTCCATTAGGATTTAACAAGCAAAAGAAGGTGACCAAGTAGAGACCAACTCGCACATTTACAGTTTCCATTAAAACCAGGACAATTCTCGTTAAAAACCATTACAGATTATGTGATCTTTTTTTTCCAGCAGGGAAGACTTAAACTCGAAACAAACAGTTGGGGAAGTATTAGCAAAAGTGCTTTTGCTTATTATTATTATTATTATTATTATTATTATTAATTAAAAGTATGCATCTCGACAGAGTTTTAGTAATGATAAACGTTTAAAACGAACTAATCAAACTATTCGTAGCATTTGTTTGAAGGGGCAACCATAAAAACAATGATGGACCGATACGTCGATTAAATTCGACAACTATTTTATCACAAAATAAGAGCTTTACAGCGTTTAGTTAGTTGTGCTAGTGGCGTTAAATTTCATTGCGCTAAATTACTTTTTATGCACATTTCACGCCCTTAAAAATGATCGACCCCCTCCCCAAAAGTGATCGGATGTGCGCGCACCTTCCTCTCTCTCTCTCTCTCTCCCTGCTCGAACATCCATGTTACCTTCTCCAATCTACAGCCGCGTTTTTGTAGGACACATCGTGGCGTGTCAAATCAGATTCTCCAACCCCTTTGCCGATCGATAGGTCGCAAACAACATTATAGCCCCTAATTGTGATCCCCACACGACTTCATATGATCGATCCCGTGTGATGCGAGCCCAGCTTAGGTTCCCACGGCCGCCCATGTGCTGTCTAACTCCGCTGGGACTGCAACACTTCTGGCTTCGCCTGCGCCATCTGGCCCCTGCCGGCCCATACCGTTACAGGTTCTTTAGCATGCTTCTAGTTCAATTTAGACCTAGGGTAGTGAGCACACACACACACACACACAGGCAGAGGGAGGGAGGAGACAGGCGTTTAGTCAGTGGCAGATGGTGTGTAAGGGTCTGGTCGCGTCTGAAGGCGTACCATAGACCCCCTTCAGTGACTGTCCCCCGAGGGGCTTCACAATCAATGAAAAACGAAAGCGCAAAGAAAGGCAAGAACAAGCAAGCGAGTCCCACTGTCGTGATAGTAGCTGAGGGGCTTGAGTTACTACAGACTAAACACACTACAAACACGGCCTATATATTTAAAGAAAGCCTACAGAAGTATGTACTACCTTTGAACTGCCAGAAAAAAAAATACTCAACACAACTCATAACAATGACAAAAATTATGTTAATAAAAATTATGTAAACATACTACAGTAAAACATTTAAAGAAAAAGCATTAGCCTACAGAACTATGGAACTACCTTACAACTACTAGGAAAAAAAATACTCTACACAACACAAGAAAAAAAAAAAAAAAAAAAAAAAAAAAAAAAAAAAAAATATATATATATATATATATATATATATATATATATATAATTTTAAATAAAAAAAATACAAATCACCTGTTTTTATGAGGGGGAAATGGCAAAATATTGAATTAGTCGCACTTTATTTAAAAAAAATAGCTGGTGTGTTTTATGTTACATTATTGGTTGTTTAATCAGTGTTTACTGCATTATGGTAGTGTTGTTATACTGTTGTTGGCATTTTTATAGTTGCTGGTGACGCCAGTTCGATAAACTTTAAGTCATCAGGTGGCCTTCTATGTAGCTATTGTGTTGTCATCAGGTAGTTTTAGTTCTGAATGAATGCAAAAAAAAAAAAAATGAATGTAAGATTTTATTTATTAAATTGTTTAATGGCATATGCAATTCAAGTGTTTTAGATTATATAATTTAACAGTATAACACAAAGCTTGATCTAGTTACTAGACATGTAAGTGATGGGGGAAAATAGTAAGACTCTTTTAAGTCTTGCAGGGAGTAAACAGAAAAAGAGGAATGCCTTCTTCTTCCAGCACATTCCCAATGTCCCACCCCTGCCCCCTGCAACCAGCAAAGTTTCACTAGGAATCCATTTTTTTTTTTACTTCCATTCTATGATGTCAGAATTTGGCTCATTTAAACGTTGGTGGATTGGAAATACAGAAAGAGCTCAAAGCATATCTTAACACAGTGATGTAATTTGTCTCACTTGTGTTTGGTTACTATGGACCTCAGGCGAAAAAGCTTTTGTGCCTAAGAAAATCACACTTAAATGAACGACCGCCCCCCCCCACCACCACTCCCACTACACACGCGCAAATCTGCCTCCTTTTTCTTTTGCACACACACACACTTTTTTCCCCTTTCTTCCCCCCTCCAAACAACGAATACTGGTTTGGGGGGGGGGGGGGGAATCGTAGCTGGTTCTAATGTAAGACAACAGTCGGGCATCGAAGACGTTCGAAAGACCAGGAAAAACAAACATATATTTATTTAAATGGGCTGCTGAGAATGGAACGATAAGGAGGCGATTTGCTTGCTTTTGTGGGGCTCCGCAGATCCCCCGATTATGAGAACGGTAGCGCAGGTGCTGCTTGAATTACCATACAGCTGAGAGCAAACTTATTCCGCCTGCACACAATAGCGCTGCGCCCCAGGGATGGCCACGCGAGCAACACACACACACACACACACACACACACACTCACGCGCGCGCTTCGGACTCTTTCACTGCACGCGTTCAATACACACACGCACACACACACACACACACTGGAAAAAGGAAAGCAAGTGGAGAATTTGGCCTCCATACAAATGATGCGTATTCTTTTGTGAGTGTGCCTGACGCACACACAGTGTTAGCCTGAGGAATGCTTTTTACACACAAATCAGGAGACTCCCTGAAGCAGGAAACGAAAAGGGAAGTAAACTGAGATTGTTGTCCTCAAATGTGCAGTTAGTTAACTTTTCGATTAGTTTAATTATGCCAAATAAAACACGCGTTTTATAACTCCCTGAGCGGACAAAAAAAACAAAAAACTATCACGTATTTTTCTATTGAAATATATTCTAATGCGATAAATAATATAACATCTAAAACTTCCAAGTTGTAAATGACCGTCACTTTTACGCACACACGAGCAGCGCTGATTTGTTTAGGAGAGGTTGGTTGGTAGGGGCTGGTTGCAAGGGAGTCGCATTGTAAAGCGTGGGACAGATTGTGGGTAGTGGTTCATTAGCATATTATTACCCCGACATGTGGCACCCCGTATAAAACTGGCGGCAGGCGGCCTCGCTCCAGATACAAACACACAGTGTCCGCGTGAGAAGGACGTGAGGAGGGATGTTGGACCAGTGACGAACCCTGGTTTATAATCAGACCAAGAAGGAACTATAAGAATACACACCAGCATCTTTTCAACTTTTCTTCTCCGACTTCTGAGGATTATATCATTCTGACGGAATTCAACAAGTCCGTTTATTTTAATTTTGGACTTCTCTGATTGTTTTGGACAGACCTTTTTATTGCGGGAAAGAACTGGGGATTCTGTCGCTTTGTGCACATTTGACATGAAAGGGAACTGCATTCATGCTCAGTCTCTTTTGAAAGCAAGGCTCTTCCAATGAATCAGTCAGCGAAAAGAAAAGGCTTTTAATACGAGGGATCCCTTGACTGATCTGGGAGCAGCCAAGTTGCTCAAAGACTTTCAATAACCTATTTATTTATTTATTATTTATTAATCATGGGACGCTACTTACTGTTGCTCTTCTCCATCCTGTACATGCTGCTCTGGCAGGTAAGATTGACTTCTCACTCATGTGTGCATCTAAAGCGGTGTTATAATTGCAATCACATTTAGATCTAAAATTCACTAACATTACTTCTTCTCCAGGCGTCTTCCTCGGGCGTCTTCGAGCTGAAGTTGCAGGAGTTTTTGAACAAGAAGGGTGTGCAAGGCAACAAGAACTGCTGTAAAGGTGGACTGACCACACCGTACCACCAGTGCGAGTGCAAGACTTTTTTCCGCATCTGCTTAAAGCATTATCAGCCCAATGCATCTCCAGAGCCGCCCTGCACCTACGGAGGCAACGTCACCCCCGTGCTGGGCTCCAACTCTTTCCAAGTGCCTGATACCTTACCGGATGGCTCTTTCAGCAATCCCATCAGGATGAATTTCGGTTTCACGTGGCCGGTGAGTGCTGATGCTTTGACTTTGAGAAGTAATTCAGAAGCAATGTTCAGCTCATTTTCTAATGGACAAATCTGTTTTTTTGCTATTGCAGGGAACCTTTTCTCTTATCATCGAAGCAGTGCATGCTGATTCCAAAGAGGATTTGACAACAGGTATGTGGTCTCATAACAGATTTTTTTTTTAATATGAATATTTTTGAATTGCATCACTGAAAATCATCTTCTGCACAGAAAACCCAGAGCGGATCATCAGTACCATGACCACACAGCGACACTTGACTGTGGGCGAGGACTGGTCTCAGGACCTGCACAGCGTGGGTCGAACCGAGCTCAAGTACTCCTACCGCTTTGTGTGTGACGAGCACTACTACGGCGAGGGATGCTCTGTATTCTGCCGGCCCAGAGATGATGCATTCGGTCATTTCACCTGCGGCGAACGTGGAGAAATCATCTGCGATGCCGGATGGAAGGGCCAGTACTGCACAGAACGTGAGTTAAAATATTGTATATTAATATAGAAAACATTGCATAAAATTCCGTAAAATGTTGTTTCCGTAAAACCTAGATTTGAAAAGATTGCGTGTAACTTATTTAGAAAAGAGAGGGAGAAAAGGCAAGGAAAAAAACTAAGTTAACGGTTACAAACAACTTGTAACTAATGCCCCCGCCCCCCACACTCAAACTCCCTCCTACAGCCCACTTTCACAACACACCACTTGATTTATTCCAGTCGGGAGGAGGAAAGTTTTTAGGAATAATCTCACGCGTGCCATAAATTTACATGCTGGCGTCCTATTGGTTGCTCCCAGAGTGGGCTGGCTGCTGATTGGCTGGCGTAAGGGAGGTATTGTTTGAAGTGGGCAGCTGCCGGGAGTGCGCAGACAATGGAGCAGCTGTCGCCCGCTGGCCGCGCATACACCAGCTGTCCACTCTTATCTTCCCTACCCGGAGACATTGAGAGCACAGGAGGGAGAAAAAAAAGTTTTGACCCACAGTGAAGAGAGGGAGGAAAGAAGGGTCCCCTTGTTTGTGAGTGCCCTATTGTTGTCATGTGTTAAGCAGAAATTCTTCAGTGGTGATTAGGAGATTTTAGTTTTTTTAGCAAGAGAGACTGCTAATAGGTTTAAGGGACCCCACCTCCCTCTTCATATGACATAAAATGTCCTAGTTAGGATTTACATAAGAAAATGTGCCTTCACGATCTTAACGCAGGTGTTTTGTCCTCCTTACAGCAATTTGCCTCCCAGGATGCGATGAGGAGCATGGCTTCTGCGAGAAACCTGGAGAGTGCAAGTATGTTTATCTCATGTTTGCATCATTATCTGTTGAAATCACCTTCAGGATTGATTTTCTAATCAGGCTATTTGATCATTTTGTGCATCAGGTGCAGAGTGGGCTTTAAAGGCCGCTACTGTGATGAGTGCATACGTTACCCTGGATGCCTTCATGGAACCTGCCAGCAACCATGGCAATGCAACTGCCAGGAAGGCTGGGGTGGCCTCTTCTGCAACCAAGGTAAGAGAGCGAGCAGAGCAAAAGACACACAAAAGATCAAAGAACAGCATTTAAAATGGCCTTGAAAGACTAAGCAACAAATGGAAGTTTGGTAGAGAGAAGAAAGGCTGGCTGAAAGAGATATATGGGATAGACGTTTGAGCATGCAGCAGCTGTCCAGCTGCGGTCCAGCCATGTGTCACTGCTTTGGGTCGGATTAATCCACATGTGCTCAACATATGTCCGCCTCTGTTACAGATCTAAACTACTGCACACATCATAAGCCCTGCCTGAATGGAGCCACTTGTAGTAACACCGGTCAGGGCAGCTACACCTGTTCCTGTCGGCCAGGATTCACAGGAGCCAGCTGTGAGATCGAGGTCAACGAATGCACAGGAAACCCCTGCCGCAATGGAGGAAGCTGCACTGTAAGTTTGCCAACATGTAAATTAGACTTGTACACTATGTACAAACCAATGCTTTTGCATTAAAACACTCATTCTCGTTCTTGTCCTAAGCATCCTGTTTCTTTTGCATTTATAGGACATGGAGAACACCTACAGCTGTGCCTGTCCACCTGGTTTTTATGGCAACAACTGTGAGCTTAGTGCTATGACGTGTGCAGACGGGCCGTGCTTTAACGGCGGACGCTGCGCCGACAACCCCGATGGTGGTTACTTCTGCCAGTGTCCCACAGGATACGCAGGGTTCAACTGCGAGAAAAAGATCGACCATTGCTCCTCCAGTCCATGCTCTAATGGTATGTTGCATTTGGGATTTGAACTGATCAAAAAGCGTGATCAAAAGTGGCCCAAAATCTCATTCTCTTCCCTTTTTGTCTCACAGGTGCACGCTGTGTTGATCTGGTGAATTCATACTTGTGCCAGTGTCCCGAAGGGTTCACGGGCATGAACTGTGATCGTGCCGGGGATGAGTGCTCGCTGTATCCCTGCCAAAATGGCGGGACTTGTCAGGAAGGGACCAGCGGTTACATCTGCACATGCCCACCTGGATACACAGGACAAAACTGCAGCTCACCTGTGAGCCGCTGCCAACACAACCCCTGCCATAATGGTGCCTCCTGCCACGAGAGGAACAACCGCTACGTGTGCGCTTGCGTTCCCGGATATGGAGGACGCAACTGCCAGTTTTTGCTTCCTGACAGAGCGTCCCAAATAGCCGGTGACATTCCCTGGACTGCTGTGGGATCGGGAGTCCTGCTTGTGCTGTTGTTGGTAGTTGCATGTGCCGTGGTGGTGGTTTGCGTTCGCTCGAAGGTTCAGCAGCGCCGACGAAATCGGGAGGAGGAGGTCGCCAATGGGGAAAATGAAACAATCAACAACCTCACGAACAATTGTCACAGAGACAAAGACCTGGCCATAAGTGTTGTCGGGGCAGCGCCTTTAAAGAACATCAACAAGAAGATTGATTTTCACAGTGATCACGACGACCTGAGCATGACAACAGAGAAGGAGAAGAGGAGCTATAAGACACGACATGCTCCTGCAGACTATAACCTGGTGCATGAAGCAAAATACGAGGCAAAGCATGAGGTGAAACTGGAGCATGCTGGGAAGGAAATGGCGGCAAAGGAGTTGTCCGAGAGCTGCGAGGATGTAAAGTGCCAATCTCTGCAGGACTCTTCTGAATTTGAGGAGAAGCGTAGGAAACGTCTGAAAAGGTAAAAATTGTGTTTTGAGTAATTTTTTCCAAGATAACAATCTCCTCCTTTGAATGTTTACTCAATTTACTGTCAAATTCATGCATCGCTAACATGCTACTCACTTTTTTCTTTACAGTGATGCATCAGAAAAGTCCAGATATTCAGAGTCAAGGTATTCGGAATCAAAGTATTCCGAATCAAAGTATTCCGAATCAAAGTACTCAGAATCAAAGTATTCCGAATCAAAGTACTCAGAATCAAAGTATTCCGATTCGCTGTATTCCGAGTCAGCATGTGCGTTGGCATCGGCATCCACGTCGGCTTGTGTCGACACCAAATACAAATCCGTCATGGTGATGTCGGAGGAAAAAGATGAATGTGTAATCGCAACTGAGGTGAGTGTCACATGCAGTTGATTTTATACATTACGCAAAGAAAGAATGTCCATTTAGCATTCTTACCTCAAATCTGAGAACGATCTAACAGGTGTTTTGTTGTCTTTTCCCATCTCAGGTGTAATGCGCCTGCAGGAAGCCGATGCTCATTGTGTCCTATGGGAGACATTTTGAACTCCCTAAGAAAATGCTGCTGCTCGAAACCTGGTGGAAATGTCCCACCTCATGACTACTGCTGCTGAGAAACTAAGACTGATTAACTGATATTCAGGATGAGCTGGTTCTCTGTACTGAACGAGGCACAGGCAGTGGTGGCCTGTAGGCTTGGAAACTTGTGGAAATGATAATGATGGCAGGAGTGTCATTAAAATTTCAAATATAGATGTAAAATTTACCTGTAAAGCCATTTTAAAGGTTTTGGACAATATGTGTCCATTTTGAAATGTTTTTAACGTGGGTTCATCACATGAGAATATGGCATTAGGAAGGAAGTAAAGAAAGAGAAGAGAATACAAGAAAAGTAAAGTATCACAGTGTTTTGCCATGTGATGTCCAATAATGTGTCAGCATTGTGGCAACGTTTTAGCAATATTTTGGCAACATTTGCTGGTTTTCCGCCAATAATTCCCACAGGCTTTTACTGTGCCCAGAGACTGCACCAAACATTAAGGATGTTAAGGACGTAGTTTAAAATAAATGTGTCACAAATTGTTTTGCCATTGACTGTCTTGACACCTTGGTGAAGTTGTGATAACATTTTAGCAATATTTTGGCAACATTTGCTGGCCCCACAAGTCAGTGTACAAGGGACTACATCAAAACGGTGGATGTTCAGCCATACTGGCCTGTCTTGCACTGGATTAAAGTGTCACATGATGTCATATCCTGTCACATGACCAGTGGAATCTATGTGTAAGTGCTCATAAAAAAAAAAAACTAAAAAAACTCAGTCTTCCAAGCCTCCGCTTTTTTGCATTATGGTTTAGAAAATGTATGTAATTTGTTTTTTGACGTAAAAAGTTTGCGTTGTTGATGACGAATAATATCCTTGTTTGTATGTTTTTGTTTTGTTTTTTATAACAAGAGTTGTATGATTTAAGTTAATTTATTTTTATTTAAGTTGTGTTTCTAAATATCTGTAATGTTTTTAAGATTATTTAAGTTTGCGTTGTTCCTAAGTTGTTCCTGTTACTTGCAAAGGCACTTCGGGTTGCTGGGATGTTTTGAGAAAAAGTTATTTAAAGAAGGATTGTAAAAAATGTTATTAATGCTATTGTTTTCATTAACAGGCTTTTGTTTGATTTTCATTCTCTAAATGAAGTTTTAGCTTAAATTATTTTTCCAAATAAAGATTATGAACTATTGAAGGTATTTTGTTGTTTTGGTAACTCCACCACACATTTCTGTTTCAAATGTATTGGTCTTAAAATAGAGCATCTTTACATTCACATTTGAAAGCTGACACAATTCTTACCGCATTTTTAGCTTAAAGAAAATACAAACTAATAAACCACACAAACCACCAAAAACAAACTGCAAAACCTTTAAAGTGTTATGAGACGCTGCTAAATTGGAGCCTCTTTTGTGGTGGTTCACGTTGTTTCTCTGTGTTGGATTTATGACTTCAATGTGTGCCACTCTGTAAGGGTTGGAAATGGTTCTTTAGAAAATGGGGAGTAGATTGGGATGCAGGTTCTTTATAGGGATGAGAACGAAGCTAATCATTAACATCTGCTCTGGCCTCTCGGTCACCCCATACTGGGCTATTCATGGCTTTACCCCACATTCTGCCTGCCGCGGGTGCATCGCTCAAGAGAAGGGCCTTTGAGAAATGTCGTCAAATAGCTGCAGGATGTTTACAAGTTTTCAAACCAGACTAGAGAGAGAAATTTAAGGCTTTGGGAAGGGGGAAAAAACCCTGAACTAGTTGGCACATTTCCTAACTGGATGAAACTATTTGGCAGGTGTTTTGGCGGGAAAGCCTTTACTTGATTTCAAACACACATCACTAAAACAACAACAACAAAAAACAAAAGCAATAAGTTTTTCCTTTTGCTATTCTAGAGAAAGTTTGCATGAGAGAACAAAATGTCTTTTGTTGAGCTAAATATTAAAGAAGTTCAGAGGAGTTCTGGCTGAGGTCTCTTACAACACTCATCAATGGAGCTCTGGGGAACAGGCAGAGTCACACAATGTATTGGGGAACAATAGCCGATACAAAAGGGCACCATTTGGGAGAGGCAGTGTGTGCCTGTGAATGGGGGGAAAGGGAGGGGGCAAAGAACGACAGATGTTGTCTGTCCTTCTGTGTCAAAGTGTCCTGCAGGCAGAAAACACCAGCTAGACCCCACATGGCCATGAAGGAGAGACACAATGGAGACCCTTTAGCTCACATCTTTTGGTCTTCTGATATTTCGCAATAACTACTTCGCACAGTGCTATAAAGTACTTTACTTGATTTAGACATTCATCCTGAGATCGATCAATAAAAGCTTTATTTTACACTATTCCTGACACTTTCTTTACCTCATGAGCAGCCTCACTATAACTACACCTCATACTTATATTTAAAGTGTTTTCAAAATCCCTAAAACTAGCAACCTCATAGTAAAGCAACCACCCAAAACATTTCAGAATCACGGTGGTGTTTAGTATGGACAAACACCACTCACATCCACTTTAGAAAGTGTGCATCCAAATGAAACGATTGAACGTTGGAGTAAATTTGAGTGGCCTTTTACATTAAACTGATGTCCCAATGGTAACATTGCATTCATCAGAAGACCTCTGCCAAGTGCAACCCAAGATCAAGCTGGCCAAGCATTCTGCACTTCAATTAGCACTAGAGCTTGAGCTGCCATCAGTGTGACTTCACGGAAAACAAAGAGGGGAATAAGAGGCTTGCTCTGTGATCCTGTTGCATTTTAATGAGCTGATCATGTGGAGTCCTCAGGGATCAGACGGTAACACTATATTCCAGCACAACATGATGATAAAATACGAAACAGCAGCACACTCGAATTGTAAAGTCATCAGTCACGTCCAACTGTGCTGCGAGAGCTCGACTCACATCCACCGGTGCTGGTTACTTATACGCCGTTAGCGGCAGAGTGAAAAACTAACCAGAGAAGAACAAAGGCCAGAGCTGGAAATAACCGAGGAGCACAGAAGACGAGAAGAAGAACATGTGAACTGGGAACAGGAGAACAAGGAAGCAGACTCGGGTGCAACAGGGACAGAGCAGGTGTGATGAAATAGTCATGAGGAGAGGCAGAGTCTAGCTTGAGTTACACCTGCCGCTCCTAAACTAATGAAGGAAAGAGCCAGAGGAGGAACGCCACGGAGATGGGGAGAAGAAGAAGAGATACAAGACGCTGAAGAGGGAAGCATTGAGAAGGTTTGTGTGGAGTGTTTTATTTGATTCTATTCCATCAATGCTGGTTACTTTCATCTTATGTTTAATTTCTTGCTCACCTTGCATGTCAGTGCTGTAAGCTCATGCCTCAAACAACAAGTACTGTATGTAGATGTTAAACTGAGTTACTGTAAAATCTAACATTGCTTGATTAGTTGCTTGAGCTCTGGCATAAAAACCATCTAACCTTTAAGGAACTCGAGGAACTTGTTTAACTCACAAGCTACACTAAAATATCCTGTTTCTGGTACAGATCCTGCTAAGATTGCACTTATCGCTGTATTAAGGAGTTAAAAGTCTCTACCTTCACCTCAGAGATGTAAATTATTCAAGAGCGCTTGGATTCAGTCACAATCGGCCAATCAGGGAAGTTAAGGTGATGCGTCCTGAACAAGCAGCCGCTGAGATGTCAATTTGTTCTTCGCTACTTTGTCTCTTAACGTGACAGTGTGCGTCAATCCAGTGTGTGCATTGATGAGTTGAAGGGCTGTCAGAGTAACCAGATGATCTACAACAAAACGAAAATAATATAAAAATGCATTTTATGGTTTATATGCAAAGTAACACTTTACTTTAGGAACCAGTTCCCACTATTAAATAGTTGTTTATTAGCGTGCCTGTAATTAACACATTGGCTGTTTGTTAGTATTTATAAAGCACATATTCTGCTGCATGACCATATTCTACATCCCTAATCCTACACAATACCTAAATTTAACAACTACCTTATTAACTATTAATAAACAGCAAATTAGGAGTTTATTGAGGCAAAAGTTGTAGTTAATGGTTTGTTAATAGCGAGAATTGGACCTTGAAATAAAGTGTGACCACATTCAAAATAATAAATGGACAAGGCAATACAGTTTCTCCTGTCTATACAGCAAAACCTAAAAAACAAAAAAAACAAGCAAACAAACACACGATTTAGATGCAAAGTTGAATCAGATTAATGGGGAAAATTTTGATTGGGTTTTGCCTAAACCAGAGTTGCCCAAACTATTATTATAGTTAACGAAACCTAAAAATAAAAACCATAAAAAATAGTTTTTAAAATAAAGTAAAATAAAATAAATTACAACTAATTTTATTTCAGGTAGCGATATTTCTCTCTCTATATATTTTAGTTAAACTTTAACTGCTGTTTAAGTTGACTGGTATACTATAATGAATAAAATAAATAAATACATAAACATAAAAATATGGACAACTTAAAACTAACTAATAAAAATTTTAAACACAACAAAATGATTTTTTTTTTACTAAAATTAAAATGAGAGATACAAAAAATTATATAATAATATTTAAGAAAATATTTAACAAATAAAATCTTAAAATTTTAATTCATTTATGTTCTATACTTTGTAATTAGAAAATAAAACACAAATATTTAGAAATTATGTTTTTCCCCCCTTCGCTTGTGTGATATGGCATGGCAGGTCAAATCAAAGGTCATCACATAAGTCCACAGATAACAAAAATAATAATAAAAAAAAAGTCTATGCATGCCAAGCAAAATTCAAGAAATAGCCGGCAGAATAATCTGATGATTTTTGATTTATAACATAATAATCTGTTTTATGTGCAGCACAAGCAACAGCTGTAGAACAAAGAGTGGACCTGAAGAACTCATCTGCAAACTAAAGGAGCAGCTATTGCTAAACTAAGAGACCTAAAGCATGACTCGACTGGAACCGGCACTTCAGCGCTCAGAAAGTCGCTCTGTAATAGAAATGCAGAGCAGAAGAGGGAGCGCCAACACAAGCAGACGAGGAAGCATCAGCATGAGCAGAAGAGAAAGTGTCAGCCAACACACAGGTGAGATTTAACCCTTACATATGAAATAATAAAAAAAAAGTCCCAAACTGAGCAAAATATGTAACTATGTGTAGTCAATGATATTAATATGGCCAAAAAGCAAGAGGAAATTCCGACAGCTTGTAATGTAAATAAATTAGATCTTTATAATAGTAAACAGACTATATGCATAAAAAGCATTTGAATATCAGTTTTCACTTTATATTTCCAAATATGGCTTAGTAAAAATTCAATTTTAATGACTGGATACTGCGATTCCCTCCATGTTTTCCGCATCGAAGAAAACATAGGACCCTAGTATTGGGTAGAATTAGAGATGTAGAATATGGTCATGCAGAATGTGTGCTTTATTTTTACTAATAAACAGCCAATATGTTTTTAATAGGCATGCAACTATTTAATAGAGAGAACTGGTCCCTATACTAAAGTTTTACCAAAATGTTAATTCTTTAATCATTTAATTATTCATTTATTTCAATAATTATATGCATCAGCACAGTATCAATGCCATGTCTTCCTCAAACAGAGACTAGAAGAGAAACAGAACAAAGCAACGGTCGCGCCATTTTTAAAAGGGCTAATCGTTTCCTCTCACGGGACAGGGAGCCGGAAGATGGCAGTTCTTCAGCTCCCGTGCGCTATTTTGAGAGGGGTCACCCTCTTCCAGCCAATCACAGTCCTGAGCGCAAAGCCACAATCCCCTACCGAAACCCCGACCTGGGTCTCCCGTCCTATAGGAGGCGCTCTGACAATCTCAGCAATGAGGCAATGAGTGGCCTCTCCCCCCAGCGACACATGTCCTATTCAAATTTCAGACGCGGGGACAGCCAATCCCGTGCAAGCCCTCGTTCCGGCAGCCCGAGATCCACGAACGTCTCACCGCAGAGGCGAGGGGAATCGCGCAGTTCGCCCCATCGCCGAGGTTCCACCGGACACCGGACGTCCCACACGTCCTCTCGACAGGCTTCTGGAAAATGCACTCCATCACGTAGACGAGATTCGGTGGTCACGCGCACCACGTCCCCCTCGCGAAGCTCAGGTACGAATAAATATGGAGAGTCCTTTAGCCCCACCCACAAAAGAAGCCCCTCCCAAAGCTCCTACGGACACAGCTTGGATTCTGAAAAGCTTTATAAGAACCTCAAATCAATTGCGAGTTCGGCAGAGTCAGATGTCTCAGAAGAAAGGAACGGCTGGTCGAAAAGACATTCTGATGTGGAAATCGATGGCGATTATAATCAACGCAAACACAGTGGTCGCAATAGCGCTCGCAGCAGTCGAAAGAGTGAGGCATGCAATACTGGATACAACAGTCGGGATTTCTCTCCTAAACGAGGCTATCGTGATGACAAAACAAGCCGCGGCAGTCGAAATAGTGGCTACAACAGTGGATCTAACAGCCATGGTGCCTCAAGGCCTTATCAAGATTACGATGAACACGGTATACTAAAAAACGGTACTTCGAAAAACAAAAGCCGCAGGCATTGCGGCTACTCAGACACCTCGGACAAACAATCCAGATCTGATTCCAACCAGTCGCTAAGCCCCACCCACTCCCCTCTAAGCCCCGCCTCACCTGCATCAACACCAAACATCTCCCAATCAAGGAGGAGCCGGAATCAGGTTCCATCCCCCGATTTGCCCAAATCCCAAGCCTCAATATCAGAGACGGACAAGCCGGTCAATGATCGGAGCAGAAGCAACATCAGGCGGGGTTTGGAGGCGCTAATCCTCTCGGAGAACACCAGGTCTTCCAGCCAACCCGCAGTGCCAGAGATGACCATTGAGGACTATGTGATCATAGCCGATATCCCCCGATCAAAGCTGTACCCTGAGGAAGAGGAAGCAGTAATAGTGAGGAGGAGACCGCAGAGCCAGAGCCCACGCAGAGACAATCAGCACAGGTCAGAGATCATAAATAACCTGTGACCATTACATAGGTTTTGGCCATTCAAATTACTTTTTTTTTTAAAATAAGGTCTTAAAACTTAGCTTAAAAAATAAAAATAAAGTTTGACACTTCCACAGGTTTTCAAACTTTTGGATGAATCACCAGATATGATGATTCTCTGAGGATTGACTATTTTCCTACAAAAAAAAAAATATATATTTTTTACTTTTTTTTATCTATCCTAAAATTCTATATATATATATATAGATTTTGGCATGCCTAAAAATACATTTACTGCAATCAAAAAAAAAAAATTCTCAAAATATTTTAATCGGGCCCAGTAGCATCCACCTCAACCCACAAACCCCTTCATTACATCATCTTTTAGCTCTCTAGTCAAAATATAGTCTGGTTCGTATAAGGATAACAGAACCCCATCAAAGCACTGGCATCATTTCAGTGGCAAAGTGAGTGTGAGAGAGAGGAAACCCTGTCAGTAAATTCTGCTTCTCCTATCTGTGTTTAAAGCTATGGGGATGGGAGATATGACCATGAGCGTGAGGTTTCAGAAGAGCGAGGCAGAGGAAGAGAAAGAGAGAGAGGAAGAGACCGCAGAGAGAAAGAACGGAGACGTCCAGACAAAGAGATGGGAGGGTCATCAAAAACCATCAGCACTGCATCAGGCCATTCACAGGTGCCTGAGATCACAGTTTCACACACTCTACTTCCCTTTCTGACTGATGTCATCTCACCTGTCATCTATCCTGCTGAATCTGTGGAGGCAAAAAATAAATAAGTGGCATAAAAATGGCACATATTCGGACAGATGATAAAATAGGCAAGATGAAAAATCCCATAGATTTACACTGAAAGCACCTTATTATTTTGATGTTTTGATGCGTATCCTCCTAACATCCACTCAGAACAAAGAAGCTGCATTCTTTTTACTTTGAGGTCATTCTGAGGTTAAATACAGATTAAAAATCCTAACAAGAAATAGTTATTAGCTATGATACTGTTTTTAGGAAACACTGGCATCTAACAATGCCTTGGGGAAAAAAACTGTCAATCTTAGAAAATAAAGCATATACATAAACCAAAGTTAATAAATTGGTTATTAAATAAGCATGCATCTAAAACTCCTGAAATATTGGTGTCTCATACTTTAGACTAGAGCAATCAATGCAATTTATTAAATATATCAATTAAAATCTGCATGTGTGTGAAAAAGGTAAGATGCAAACCCTTTTGTAATCATTAACATTTTTATAAGTAACTAATTTAATGACACGATTTTTCTCAGTTCTGTAACAGATTACAGTTCAATTCATTTTTAAATAATTAAATTACGTAATTCAGTAACATGCAACTAGTGTTACTCCCCAACACTGACAGCTTGCAATGTTTTCTTGAGACATCATTTAAAAAATAACACGCTTAAAAATGTCTTCGTATCTCTCTGAATATGTTCTCAGAGGTGCAGCAAAAATGGAGAAAGCGTTCGGATGGTAAACGGGAAGCACAAAAGTCCAGAAGAGCCCCCTCAGATGCAGGTAAAGTCTCCTAAAGTTACACTCATTTCTAGTTCACCAACGCTGAGGTGTTCGGTTTCTATCTCAGAGGCAGGTGTTTGTGTTCGCAGAAGACCTCCTACACAGCGAGCACGTTATACTTAGCGCTAGATATAAAGGTTTTAGTTAGTTTGACGCTTAAACTATGCTGAGAGGAGCTGTACAGGTCAGTTTGTTGATGTGTCAAACCGCGAGCTGCTTCTTCGCGGAAGCGTCTTGTCACGTGATCATCTGTTGGAGATGCTCGTCTAGTCACGCGCGGATAATTTAAAGTTTTCGTACACGTTCTATTTATGTTTAATGCAACATTTTCTTAAATGAGCGCGAATTTGTATTTATTTAATGCACGACTTTGTGGTTGTGCGGATACGCGTTTCTGTGACACTTCGAACTTGCGTGAATTGAGCAACTAAAGTAGATTCTTTCCTATTTCATGTCTGCTATAACCGGATACCCATGTCGGTAAGTCATTGAAATGTGTGTGTTTGTTAAATTACTTACGTAAATGGTGTGTGTTTGTGTGAGCTCTTAAATGTCATACAGTTGCTCTTGAAAGATTTGTACTGTATATATTGAATTCCTTATGCATGCACTTGTTTTAACGCAACTGATTCTGTTTCCTAAAAGCTTGATCTTCCGCTCTGTAAAAAGGGATGGATGTATATGCTGGATGAAGATGAAGAGGTACAGGTCTGCTTCTGTTGAACTTGATCTATCGCATGTCTATGGCTGTTATAAGGAAGTTGGCATAATTTTATTTTTTATATTTCCCTTGATTTAGCCTGAAATCTTGTTCAAGGAGCTAGAAAAATAGACAAGGCTTTGATTATTGTGCAGTATTACTGCTTTGTGGAAATGCACAAACAACTATGAGTACTTGTTTTTGTTTGTAGTGGAGGAAGCACTGGTTCGTGATCTCTGATTCAGGATTGAGATACTATAGAGACTCTGTGGCTGAAGAGGTGAGCGAGAATGACTGACATTTCCATGCAAAGTACATATTATCTAAGGACTCTACAGATATGTCATGTGGCAAACATGGAATACAAATTTGGAATAAATTTGTCAAATAGTATCTGAAAGCATGATCTTATTTAAAGACACTATCTTGAATTCTGCATTTTCCGCCCTGATAGAGAGATGAGGCAGATGGGGAGATTTATTTACGTCACTGTCTGCGAGTGGAGGAATTCGATGCCGATAAAAACTATGGACTTCAACTGCATGTAAGAAGGTGTCACATAAGTTAAGAGGACCACTCATTGGGAAAAAGTAAGAATATTCCTATGTCTCAAACCTCTGTGATTGATCTGCAGATGCGTCATGGACTGGTGACCCTGTCAGCGATGACCTCCAGGATCAGGAGGAACTGGATCGACACACTCAGGAGGAGAATATCGTTCAGGGATTCGGCTGAAAGCATCCGGTAGGACAGAGCTGAAGAAATAAACACAGAGAATCAGACACGGGGGGATTTCATGAAAACTGTCAAAAATTATTTTGAGATATGACAACGTTTTTAGGACCATTCATGTTTTACTTTCATTACATTTAAACATATTTTATAATTCACAGTAGAAGTATTTGCTATAATGCATTAATGCATGTTTAACTGCTATTTGATATCCATATTGTATAGAATTACAATAATGTGCTTATAGTGAAAATTTAAATTTCAAATTTATAGTAAAATAGCTGGATTGCAGTGACAATAATGCAAAAATATCTTAATGTTCTTAAAATTATGTTCATAAAGCTTTTCTTATTAATATAACAAAGCTTAATATTTGTGCTAAATACAATTGTTAAATATTTTAAATAACATTTTATGTAAGATGTTTTCATGGTATTTAGAATATATGTGTTTATTCAAAAAAAAAAAATATATCCACATTAAAATCTTGCTATTTTGATGATGTTTTTTTCTGTAAGATTTCAGAAACTGTCAAGAAAAAAAGATAATGTTTTGACTTTTGAGAGAAGAGATGAACCTAGTTTTCAGTCCATAAAGTGTTTTTAATGACAATTAAGCATATCTGATAATATACAATAGTTGCATTTGCAATAATGCAACTATAACATTACAATAATGAGCATATAATGAGAATCATCACTGATAATAATAATAAGAATTAAGAACAAACTTAAAATAGAAAATAAAATAAAATAAGAAAAACAAATAGCTGGAATAGCAATAAAATAGTTGGATTACAGTGAAATTGTCATAAAAATAATGTCTCATTGCAAAAAAAAAAAAAAAATCTTCATGCTAAATGCAATTCTTTGGATTTTGACTGGTTTGAAACATGACATTTTTCATATATTATTCACCCATTAATAATTTATATAAAATATTCATGAATCATTCCTATATTGGTTATGGTCGTCTGAAAGATTTGACTTTGGGCTTATAAACTGAAATAACATTTACATTTAGTCATTTAGCAGACGGTTTTATCCAAAGTGACTTACAAATGAGGACAATGGAAGCAATCAAAAACAACAAAAAGAGCAATGATACACAAGTGCTATAACAAGTCTCAGTTAGCTTAAACACAGTACACGTAGCAAGGGCTTTTAAATAATATAATAAATAAAAAGAAAACAGATAGAATAGAAAAAGCACAAGGCAAGCTAGTGTTAGAGTAAATAATGTTACTGATGTTTCCCTGAAGCAGGTTTGAGGTTTGACTTAGGTTCCTGTTTTCAGAAGTAGGAAGTTGATATCTCTGTCTGTTCTCAGACACCCAGACAACAGTGACATCAGCGACAGAGAGGACTCTGATTCCCAGAATGCACCTCTCACACCCCATGACCCGGGGTCAGATGTTTGCGGTCCGTATCAGGATGAACCCCGCATGACGTCCTCACCGTTACCCAACCGGCGGGAAGCCGGCGAGGGCCGCGACCGAGAGCTTGAAAGACGTCTGGAGGGCCGAACCAAGTGGTTCCAGGAGGGAGTTTCTGACAGGGAGGGCGAAGACCCCTGGGACAAGGTGGAGTTGAAGAAGGGTGTCGTGACTCCAGTGATTTTGACCCGGCCGCAGGTTCCTGACGCTCAGACCGGGCCAGACATCGAGAGCAAGTGGGCCGACTTTGAGCAGCTTCCGATCGGAGAGAAAAGGTCCCCAGCTGGTGTCCAGAACCCCCAAACAACAAATGTGGGTCTTCAGGGGGAGGTGTGTTTTTAGCTTCAGACATCGTTTTGGTCTAGGACCATTTAATCTGCATCATCTGTGTGTGTGTGTGTGTGTGTGTGTTGGTCAGGTGGTGTCTCTGAGGCAGCAGATCGAGGCTCTCCGTCAGGTCCGTGTGGCTGCTGGTGTTTGTGGTCCTGATGCTCCCTGCGCTCTGAAGCTGGAGCAGCTGGAGAGAGAGCACAGGGAGAGACGGCAGAAGATACACGACGAGCACGAGAGAGAGCGCAGAGAGATGGAGAGAGAGAAACAGAGACTGCTGCAGGAGGAAGCCAAGAACGCAGTGCAAGGTCAGTGTGGCTCAAATAAGAGGGGAAGAACATCACAGTGTCATTCAATCATTTATCATTAAAGAAAGAAACATTTGATCAAAGGTGGCAGGAAAGTCATTTATGATGTTAGAAAAGATTTCAGTTTCAAACAGATGCTGTTCTTTTGAACTTTGAACTTTGAACAGATTTATGTTTTCCACAAAAATGTGAAGCAGCATAACTGTTTTCAACACTGATGATAATCAGAAATGTTTCTTGAGCATCAAATCAGTATATGAGAGTGATTTCTGAAGAATCATGTGACTCTGAAGACTGGAGGAATGATGCTGAAAATACACAGAAATAAATTACATTATATTTTAGAATACTCATGTTTTTACTGTATATTTCATCAAAAATATAACCATGTGAACGTAAGAGACTTTAAAAAAAAAAAAACCTTACTGACCCCAAACTTGTGACGGGTATATATAACTAAATAAATAAATCATTAAAATAACACATTTTCACTACTTGAAATAAATTGTTAACTGACATAAAATAAAGCAATAAGCCCTGTGAAGCCGTGGTTTACTGTGAATTTATAACGGCTAAGGGGTGATAAAAATAAAGCAAATGAAGTGTAATGATGTTAATAAAAACATTATTCTTCCTCCAAACAATGTAGTTCCTCAGAAACAGTTGTGGTTCCATCAAAGTGGTTGCAGAAGTAAACAAAGGTGTCTGTAAACAAAGGTGTTTGTAAAACAGCTTCGAACTTGGCGCAACCAATCAGCTTTATAATAAAATATATATAAAAGACTTGAACGTGTGGTTGAAAATGCTACATTTCACCATCAACTTTAAAACTAATAAATACAAATTAATATGAACTACCGATATATAGACTTGCTTAAAAAAACACAAATGATAAAAACTTAAAAACAAAAAGACTACATCTTTAAATAAAATCTTAGTGAAACAAAACAGAATTCTTCTATGTAATTCAACATATTAAGAAAAACCGTAGATGTATATCAGTGATACTAAAGTAACACTGATTTTGAAATATGATCAGGTGACGTTTCTCCATCATTTTAAGTACTAAGCTTGTGGTCACACGTCTCATCTTCACCCTGCAGCGATGGAGGCTCTGAGGAAAGCTCATCGGGAGGAGATTGAGAAGCTGAAGGCTCACGGAGGAGAGACCACAGACCCCTCCGTCAGACAACAGCTGTACGTACACATTTAGACAATTCATACACAATACATGCAGCAAGATAATCATGAGCAAAATAAGATATCCAGGATCTATGGACTAGCAAACAACAGTAAAGACAACTCTTACGTTTACTTTAAAAATGAGTAAAGATTTTGTAGGATTTAGATTTTCTCACAGCTCACAGAATCACAACACAAGAGCGTCATTTACTCTGAGAAGTGGCAGGGGTAATTGACAAAGACCCCCACGGAGAGATTAACCGATCGGTTAATCAATGCATGCTCTTGTGTGTGTGTCAGGTGCGAGTCGCTCGCTCTGCAGCAGGAGTTGGACGGTCTGTCAGAGCGATATTCCCAGCAGTGCGTGGAGCTCAACCGCATCCAGAGCAACACCGAAGAGAGGAACGGAGAGATCCGACAGAAGGAGAGAGAGATGGAGCAGCTCCGGCAAGAGAACCAGGTAGACATGAAGTAGAGTCCATGAATTACAGATTCACCAATGAAATCATGTATGATACACACTTGTGTGTATGCACCCTGCCTCTAAGTCTAACGGGAAGAAAAAACGGTGATTGAAGTTCTGCTGGGAAGTCCACGGATATAAGGAAATCAGAATGTGATTCGGTTGTTTAGTTTTTTTACTTTTTGACAAAGACACAAAGCTTTTTTACTTCTAGTGTGACATAAAGCATTAGATGTGAAACTGATGTTTTGTTAGTCGTATCCTGCCACAAAGAATTATGGGAAATGTATGTTCAAAGGTTTGGGGCCTGTAAGATTTTTAATATGTTTGAAAATGGCCTGTTCTGTTCGCCGAGGCTGCTTTTTTTCAATCAAGAATACAGTAATAATTTGTGATAAAGCTAAATATATTTTTTACAATTGAAATAACTGTTTTATTTGCGAGTATATTGTAAAATGTATTTTATTCCTGTGATGAAAGCTCAATTTTTAGCATCATTTCTCCAGTCTTCAGTGTCACGTGGTTCTTCAGAAATCACTCTAATATGCTGATTTGATGTTAGATATATAGATATATACACCTAGTTTTTTTCAGGAATCTTTGAATAATGAAAGATCAAAAGAACAGCATTTATTTGAAAAAGAAAACTTTAGTAACATTATAAAAAGTTTTACTGTATCCTTTGATCAACTCAATGAATAAATTATGTTCCTAACGTGAAAAGAAGCTTACAGAAATTTTCCCACTAGTAATTATGGTGAAGTTCATGTGCACTAATTTCATAAACGTGATTATTCGGAAACAGCACATTTAATCCTCATGTCAGATATTGAAATCTAACTCACAGCGCCTTTAAAATTACAACACATATCAGTGAGTCAGAGGTGAAACAGATAAGGATGTCAGTATCTGCACTCTAATGTCTCAACAGACAGCATCCTGTTTCATTAGTTCTCAGAAGAGTGACTGAGTTTTGTTTACTCACCCAGGACTGGATTACTAATACTAAGCAGGGTTATTGCCACTACACAAATGCTACAAAATGGGTTTCAGATCAGCGTGAAACACAAATAATGACCTCTTTGTCCGTGTGTGAATGTTTGTGGTTTTCAGTTTGGACATGTCAAAATCACATTTCCTGTTCTCACAGGAACTGCAGGATCGTCTGACGGAGGAGATAAGTCTCATGCGATCCTTCATCACAGGTCAGAGGTCAGGAGTAGTTCCCCTCGGCAGCTACGAAAGGAGCACCTCCGAACTAGAGGTAAAGCTGTGACCTTTGACCTACACATGAAATAAAAATGCCATTATTTCATGAAGATTCAGAGAGATGTATTAATACATAGAAGATAAAATGTAATCTGATGCTCAGTCAGTCATCTTGTAAGCCCCCAAAAATATACACTATGGTTCAAAAGGTTTGGATAATATTATAATGATATCTGAAGGATCATGTGACACTGAAGACTGCACAAACAAGAGAAAAAAGTAGACAGCAATTACTAGATATTATTTCAGTTAGCTTTTCAGCAAATATAATTGTATATTTAGATTTGTTGTTATCAGTACATTCAAGAGAATCAATAAACTTTAAAACATGTTTTAGAATTACATTTTTACTTTTATGTATATGAAATCCGTCATATAAAATCATAGGATTCAACATAAAGTTTACAGAAATCATTTTCGATTCATAATATATGAAGACATCTTGACATGTTCCCAGATCTCTGTGTTTAAAATACCTAGATAGGTGTTAAAATGACAACAATCAAAAAAAAAAAAAGAAAAGATGAAACATTTTGTCTGGTTAATCTGAACAAGATCCACAAAGTTGGATGAAGTATAATTACACAGCTATATATTGTGGAGTTTTCGACATGGGTTGACGAGGGATGCTGGTGACGTCATCGGGGGGCGGGGCATGTGACGTGAGTGATTGGTGTTTCTGTAGACAAACACTGCCATCTACTGATCTCCAGCAAATATTTGTCAATATGTTAGGTGTTTTACACTCATTGATTTACTTCTTAAATGAACTGTCATTTGTTGTCTTTGTCCATTTGTGTGGGTGGTTTATACATTATTTATAATAACACTAGTGTGGGTGATAATAATATAGTTTTTTCCCCTCCAATTATGATGGAAAAAGTATATTTAAGTGCTGCGACTGAACACTGGTTCATTTTCACCAATTTGAATAATCCTTCATCTTTTTTTGCACATAATTTAAATATTCCATGGTATGACAAATGAGGTTTTGAAAAAACAAATTGTATGTATTTGGTTCATTATATTGTGGTCAAAACATGGATGAATAATTGTATCTGAATTGAATCAAGATGTTATTAAAGTAGTTTTTAATGGAGTATTGCTGACATGTCCCTGCTCGTCTGTAGATGTTACTGAAGGTGAAGGAGAGCGAGGTGGAGTTTCTTCACAAGGAGATCAGCTGTCTCAGGAAACAGGTCCAAACTCTTACTAAGGTACAACGTTTGTGTGACAAAATCTAAATGAATACTATTCACTTTATACATGTTCCCAGTCTTACTGTCAAAAGGTGTACGTGATCTAACCTTATGTTTGTGGGATCAGTACATTTTTTTTTTAAAGAAATGAATACTTCTATTCAGCAAGGATACATTAAATATATCAAAAGTGACAGCAAAGATATTTAAAATGTGACAAAAGATTTCCATTTCAAACAAATGCAGTTCTTTTGAATGTAATATTAATCAGTATCAAGATTAACGGTTTCCTCAAAACTGTTTTCAGTATATATAGAGTGATTTCTGAAGGATCCTGTGACACTGAAGACTGGAGTAATGATGCTGAAAAAACAAAGGAATAAATTACATTTTAAAATACATTTAAATAGAAAGCAGTTCTTTTAAATTGCAATAATATTTCACAATATTACTGTATTTTTACTTTATTTTTTAAATCTTATGAACCCCAAATGTTTGAACACTAGTGTAAATTAAATAAAACCAACTTCAGTATTAATATATATGAAAACCTTTATGCTTTATGAAAACCTGATGCTTAGACATGAATAATCACTGGATTGATTGTTTATGTGTGTAGTAACAGTGTTTCTCTGCCTGTAGGAGAATGAAGCGTTGAGCGAGCGCTATAAACAGGTGTATGTGGAGCTGGCTGAATTACGGGGCCGCAGTGAGAGAGACATCAATGCACTTAAAGAGCACCTCAAACTCACTGACGCTGCACTGGAGGAGGGGCGTCTCCTAGGCAACAGCACCGACCAATGAGAGCACAGCAAGAGGGCAAATGAGACAGATGGGCTGCACTAGTTTCTCCATCTCCCTTAGGTCATGTGTAGACAGGATACTGTGTTATGTGAAGCTCTTTTTTATCTTGTTTGTTAGGAACTACAGTGGTGCTGAAAGTCAATAAACACTCTATGCTCTTAAATCAAGATATATTCTAAGTTAAACAAGTAAAAAAAAAACTTGTGTAAAAAGTGTATGAATGTCAATGTATGGGGCACCGTTTGTAAAATAAAATGTTTAAGAAAAACTGGTCAGATTTAACTTCAAAACAAATACATTTGTCCAAGCTTTACTAAAAATAAACTTTATGCAATAATTTTATTTAAAAAAATTAATAATTTAATATATATGTATACAGTATATATATATATATATATATATATATATATATATACAGTGTATATATATATATATATATATATATATATAGTGTGTGTGTGTGTATGTATATATATATATATATATATATATATACAGTGTGTGTATATATATATATATATATATATATATATATATAGTGTGTATATATATATATATATATATATATATATATATATATACAGTGTGTGTATATATATATATATATATATATATATATATTTATATATATTTAACTATATGACTATTACAACAAAGTATTAAAGGTAAATCTTAATGTTTTATCTAAATCTTCACTTTAAATCTAAATGTAAATGTTAAGTCCAAATCATAAATGTTAATCTTATATCTTAATGCTATATATACATATATATATTTCATGTTCTCTCGCTCTCTCGCATAAAGCTTATATTTAGTAAACCTTGCACAAATGTATTTGTCTTGTAGATAAATCTTACCACATCTGACCAGGCACCCCATAACAATGTAATATCTTTGTAAAATAAATCATGTATGATATAACACATTACATATATAACAAAACCAGAACCAGCAAATAACATTCGAGCGATTTATTAAATAGAAGAGAGGCAGCTGATGAGGGCAACCTCAAGTCATATTGTCTTTGACAATATTCAAAAACATAAAAACAGCATTAAACTTTGGCTTATGGACATGGTTAGTGTAATGCAGGATGTAAACACAAAATGTGTTGACCATCTTCATTATTGCACAAATATATCTTGTTCATCTGGAACAGCTCAGAGGATCTTCAGACTGCTGGAGTGAAAAAACAAGAACATGAATATCTGAAAACCACATACACACAGTAACGCATAGTATATGTATGGTAATTAAATTGATGTATTACGTGTACCTGCACTCAGTCGTCATCATCATCATCATCTGGGACGAAGATCTCATGTTCCTCCAGAAGAGCAGCGAAATTTTTACTGATCAGATTACCGACATACAGGAACGGAATTACCACTATAAACATGCGGGTCAGACCGAACGGGACCTGCGGAAATATGAAAGCTTAAATTTAATATTATTCATAATTATTAAAAAATATTATAAGAATATATGGGTGCTGGTTGAAGAATGTACATTTAAAATAAAAAATATGAAAATGAGTTTTGTATAAACAGTACGGAAAAAAATTGAAATATCATTAAACTGACATGTCTTTGAATAATTGATTTATAAAAACAACCGTACACGAATACTTCCTTATTTTATAAGATATGTGCCGCACCATTCATTTGATTGGTTACTGGTCGTGTCAGTCGAGCCATCCTTAATTCTGATTGGCCAGGACGAAACCCAACCCTAGATGCTGCGTCCCTTTGGGAGTCTCTAGCTGCAATTTGACACGTATAAACGCACCTTAACTGGTTTAGGAAGGACACCCCCCGTTGTGGTTGACACGGCGTTTCGGCTGAAACACGGTCCTGGTGCGTTTACTGATTTCGGGCCAGTGTTGCGGCTCAGTGATGCAGTATTTCTAAGGAAAAAAGCCCGAGAGAGACGACCTGCCAACGACGCCATGTTTCCTGTTTGTGCATTTCAGAGACACGCCCCTTTTTGGGTTTGTAATTAGGGGGCGGGATAAATGTGAGCTATTCATCTCACACGGTTACTAAACTCATTTAAAAAAAATGTATACTTCTGTTACAGTTCGTGTTTTATTGAATAGTTGTGTTTAATCATTATATCATAATATTAATTAATAATTGACACTGTATATTTTGCATTAGTAATGTAAATAAAGCTTATTAATGGCTTGGGATGTGTAAATGAAAGGCAGGGATTTCACACAAACATTCATGTAACAACTATTTCAACAGACACACCTTCAGATCACCTTCAGTCTCGACAATAACAATATGACAGTGTGACAGTAATGTAGAATGTAGAATGGAAACTTAATAAAAAAAAACTCAATTTAAAGTTGACATTTATTTACTAATATAATCGCGTATAAAAATGTGACAGTGTGATGGAATATAAAATATAAAATAAATTATATATTTTTTAATGTCGTTGACATTATGTGTGAGATTAGCAGATTAAGCAGAAACCTCTTAAAATATAAACTAATTTTGAAACATTTATTTTTAACACTTAATTTCGTTACTTATATTATAGAGTTGTTGATTGGTGAATACTATGCAGAACCCAGAGCCGTTGAGAAACTCCTAGCAGAACACCCGCCCTCGTTTCTCTGATTGACGACGTTTGTGACCAATCAAAGCCCTCAGCTGAGAACGCAGAGCCAATCAGAAAGCTGTCCGGGCTGTACTGAGGGCAAATCCAAAGAGCTGGCAAAAATCAAAAATGGCGCCCAGCTCGAAATCAGAGAAAAACGACAACAAACAAAAACAACTGAAAAAACACAAAGATCACGTCGTCAAACTTCTGACGCGTGGGCGGGTAGGCAGAAACGGGGATTTGGGACAAAAGTGGCATTAATAACGTGAAATGGTTCTTCCTCTAAGCGTAACGTAGATAATAATGTGTGTGTTATTAGCATTTTAGCTGTAGCTCTATTTACCGTCATTTAAGTGTCCCTTAGTGTTTATCATTTGTATATATGTGAACCTTTTAATGGACGCAACAATGGACACATTTTTATTTACAATATACGGTTCTTTGGCGCAAATATAAATGTACAACAAACAATGTTCTTGATTATGAATCTGATTGATATGCCCAACAATGGTCAAAAGTGGGTTGTGCATTATTCTCCACTGACATCTATCATTCTCATTGAAATAACAGTTTCAACCCTAAACACAATCTCATTATGGTATAGGTCTATACTAAATAGGTCAGTATTTAACATGAATGAATGGTAGAAATGCCTCAGGTAGTGTTCAGTGCAAAGATGATCATCATAACTATCATGGATTTAATATTTAACCTAAACAACATTGATTAAGCAGCTTTATCTACAAAGTCAGTTTAACAGCCAATTTAACTGTACTTATGGCCAATATTTCCAAGTGTATTACTCTGTAACTGTATTCATATATCTCTTTAAATCTGTCAGTTGAATGGGCATCTCTCTCAGCGGCTCTTCCGGAAACTTCCTCCACGCGTCTGCGTCCCGCTGAAGACCATCGTCAGCGAGGAATTCCTCAGAGCAGGGTGAGGAGGAGATGCGATCCGTCCCGTCCGTTATCGGAGCGATATGAATGCTGTATCTGATTGGTCTGTCTGTCTGCTGTCACAGGCACATCTTCCTGGGCTTCACCAAATGTGGCCGGTATGTGTTGTCCTACACCAGTGACTGCGGCGAAGACGATGACTTCTCTTTCTACACGTATCACCTGTACTGGTGGGAGTTCAACCTGCACAGCCGCCTCAAACAGGTACATATGTTCGTATTTGAATGATTGATCTTTCTCAGTTTGTGTGGTTGGGTGCTCATCCTCTAAATCAGTTTTGACTTGTGGAGTTCCTCAAGGTTCTGTCCTAGCTCCTATTTTTTTGTATATATACTCCCAATGGATTCTGCTCATTGTTATGCTGATGACAGTCAAATGTACCTGTCTTTTATGCCAAATGACATCCATGGTTTGAGTACTTTAACTGCTTGTGTGTCTGATATTAAATCACTTGGATGTAAATGCACTAGTTAAATCTAGTTTATTTTTTTCAGCTTGCTAAGGTTTTTTTTAACGTGTGCTGAGTTTGAGAGATTTATACATGCTTTTATCTCATCTTGACTAGACTACTGCAATTCATTGTATATCGGTATTAGCCAATCATATATGAATCCCCTAAAACAGTTCAAAATGCAGCTGCTAGACTTTTGACTGGCACTCGCAAATACAAACATATTACCCATGTCCTACTCCCTTTGCACTGGCTGCCAGTCCATTTAAAATAAAATATACTCTAACAACATAGATATTTGTAAAATAAGACAATGTCAACTAAAGTTGCGTGATGGTGCAAGTTACAATTAAATTACATTATTTCAGATCGGTTTCTGATGTTTATTTCTAAATGTATTATGTTTTATTTGCTCTGTCAGTAATGCGCACAAATATTTTGATTTGATGATGCATGTATGACTGAAACTCCACTCTTTAAAAAAAAAAAAAAAGGTTTTGAAAGTGGGGTTTCTCACCGATGCCATGGAAGTTCCGTTCTGGGTTCCTCAAAGAACGTTTCAGTGAATTGTTTTAAAAAGAACCCTTTTGTTTTTCTTAGCATGAAGAACATTTAATAATCCAAAGAACCTTTTGCCACTATAAAGAATCTTTTGTACAATGGAAAGGTTCCCACATATAACTTTTTGTTTTTAAGGTTTTAAATGGACTGGCACTGTTGTATCTTTCTGACATTTTAGGTTTACACACCCCAGCTAGATGTCAAAGGTCATTAAATCAGAAACTCTTATTGGTCCCTAGATCAGACTGAAGAAAAAGGTGACCGGGCTTTTCGCCATTGCCTAAACTATGGAACAGCCTTCCTATGACTAGAACAACTGCAACACACAATCTTTTAGAGAAAGCTTATAGTGTATGAGCCAACAGGGGCTTATTTAAAAATGATTAGGCTACTGTTTGTCTTGTCATATCATTTTTTGTAGCCTACTTTGATGTCTTTCAAACAATACTGTTCAGCACAGTGGTCAACCATTGCTGTTTAACTGTGCTTTGTGAATAAAATGAACTGAACTGATATAAAATCAGACTAAACAGACATTTAAACTAAGATTACCCCATGATATTACATGAACTTTATCTGTGTCTCTCTGCAGGTGCATCATGTGCGTTTGTTTGCAGGTGAGGACATCTACAGCGATCTCTATCTGACCGTTTGCGAGTGGCACCATGATCATTCCAAGCTGGTGGTCTTTGGCTTCAAGTAAGAGCCCTGCATCTCTGTGCTGTGTGTTATGAGCCAGTGGCTGGGTTATTACGGTCATCTAAACATGTGCTCTCTGTGCTCTGTCAGCACGCGCAGCTCCAGTTCAGCCCTGATGAACATGATGATGAGTGATGAGAACAACAGGGACATCTACATCACCATCACCTCAATGCCTCCCGCACAACCGTGCAAACAGTGCTGCCCCGCGTCCTCCGTGTCCACCATACGCACAGGTGCATTGGTGTACTATTAGCATTGATGAATAGCTTTTTCCAGTTCCTAGCAACAAAAACAAACACTTTTCTCTGTTCACGTGTGTGCAGGTGGCGAGTGTCTGCAGCACGGTTATGTTCTGAACGCTCGCTATCAAGTGGTTTATCCGTTCCCGACGTTCCAGCCGGCGCTGCAGCTGAAGAAGGACCAGGTGATTCTGCTCAACACCAGCTACTCTCTGGTGGCCTGCGCCATCTCCCTCTGCTCAGGTACACAGCCAGTGTTTGTTCACGTCCGTTTGTTGATGTCCACATGGATGTGTGTGTTTGCTTTCTCTCAAAACATTTTACATTTTAATATTTATTTGCTGCTATCTATACAATGTCTTTACTTCATTAATAGTAAATCTGGTGTATTTTTGTATTTATTTTAGTTTGATTTAATGAACTCGATGTCATTTGATGTGTGAATTCCTCTGGGTGTAGGAGACGGGCAGCAGGAGGGTCAAAACAATCAGATTCTCTACCGTAAGAGAGATGCTTCCTCCTCTTCTCCTCCTGTCGGTCCTACATCGCCTTCCTCATCCTCATCAACCTCGTCTCAGGGGTCACCTGACCTCAGACAGTTAAAGCCCCATTTCACCCCGCTCTCCTCCAGCCAATCACAGGCGGCCGTGCGGGCCAGAGAGTTCGCTGCTGACATTTTCCGCCGAGCTCAGGCTGGAGCGAGGGAACATGACAGAAAAAACAAAGAGAAAGAAGAGACGGACACCCAGCGATTCCACAGCGAGGAGGAGCGAATGAGAGAGACACAGGAATGCGACGCAGAGGTCCCGGGACCCTCGTCTTCCTCCTCAGGACAGAACCAAGGTTCAGTGTCACCCACAGACGCAGAGGACAGTGCTGTGTGCAACACAGTCATGTCTCCTGGATCCACCTCCTCCGTCTTCTCTCTGTCTCCACATCCTCATGAGCCTTCATCCTCCTCTTCCTCCTCTGAGCCTGCTTACGTCAACTACACCACTCTCAGATACAGACTCCCACAGGCCAGTGCGTCAGAGCAGCCGAGCGGTATGACATTTCTCATCTTTTCTTGTCATTAAAGACACACACACAAAACTTGGAATCAGATGTAGATTCAGAAACCGTTCTGACATATTAGGTTCAATGAATGATCAGAAGCTTGTCTTTTTGAACTGTTAATTACAAGAACCGGAGTCATTTGTTTATGAATCAGACTCAGCTGGACACACTGTGTGTTTTGTGATTCACTAAAAACATCCAGCTCATAAAAGTTTTTTGTTCATGAATCAGACTTTACAAGTCACATCATACGTTTATGATTCACTAAATAGTACTGATTCACAAGAGTCTTTTGTTCATGAATCAGACTGTGCCAGACGTGTGATATGTTTTTGATTCACTATAAAAATGACGACATAATGTACACTTATGATTCACAAAAAAGAGCTGATTCATAAGAGTCATTCTTACATGAATTGGATTAAGCTACTCATGCTATATGTTTATGATTCACTGAAAAGGACCGATTCATAAGAGCTGTTTGTTGATGAATGAGACTACGTTGATCACATTGTATGTTTTATAATTAATAAAAGAACTTGTTCGTAAGAGCCGTTTGGTTGTGATCTCAATACACCAGTCACACCGCGTTTCTTTTTTGACTTGATAAAAAGAACCAACTCTTAAAGAATAACTTGTTTTCTGATCACACTGTATTTCACTATGAAACAGATTCACCAGCTGTTTTTGATTCACTAAACAGAACTGACTCATTAGAGTCATCTTTTGACTACACTGGCCTGTCTCTTGTCTGTAGGAGATGAGGATGATAAAGTCCTGCTTCCTTTCACGGTGACGGATCTGAAGGGACGAAACTTGCAGCTGGTGACGGGACAGTTCAGCGGTCAGGTGTGTGTTGATCCCACACACGTCTGATGCTCTAGGGCTGTGTTTGATCTCTCGTGTGTTTGCGTCTCTCTCAGTGTGTGTGTGTGGAGCAGCTGACGCTGGACTTCGAGTATCTCATCAACGAGGTCATCAGGAATGATGCCGATTGGGGCTCCCAGTTCTGCTCCTTCAGCGACTATGATGTGGTCATCCTCGAGGTGATGGGGTTTCTTTTCTTCAGGAGGAGCTTTTTAAAGTCTGAAGATGACAAAGATGAATGGAATGTTTACTCTGCTGTTGCGCTCTATTGATGCATTGTTCTTATTTGCATGTGTTCTGCTGTTTCTATGGCAACAGGTTTGCCCGGAGACCAATATAGTGGTGATAAACATCGGGCTGCTGCTGCTGGCGTTCTCTAACTGTGAGGATGAACACTGCAGGTAAACACACACACACACACACACACACACAAGCATATGATGAAATGTCCATTAATACTTTGTTTTCTGTCTGTGTGTGTAGACCGAAGTCGTATCACTCCAGTCTGCAGGTCAGTTGGGATCTGAACACTGGAGCGTGTCGTACAGTCGGTGTCGGTGACCTCACGGAGGTCAAAGGTCAGACCAGGTAACGACCCTCGGATGCGTGGCCCCTGCTGTCTGTCTGTTTGCCCTCGCTGAGATGTTCACATGTGTGTTTGTGCCGCAGTGGAAGCGTGTGGAGCTCCTACAGGAAGTCGTGTGTGAACACCGTCATGCGGTGGCTGGTTCCTGAGAGCAGCTCGCGCTACATCAACCGCATGACCAACGAGGCTCTGCATAAAGGTGTGATTTAGACACACATGAGCAATACACCTGCACTACTGATCAAAAGAGTTTTGTTTTTGATGTTTGTGAAAGATTTTTCACTCTTTTCTTTTTTTTTCTGCTGGTTGCAGGTTCTTCTCTTCAGGTGTTGGCTGATAACGACAGAGCCACGTGGATCGTCCTGTGAGAGAGACGACACGCTCACACTCTTCAGTGCTGCTCTGCTGTGTCCAAACACAGCCGCTCTCAGTGTTTCTGTCCTGTTTGTTGCGTGTATCTGTGTGATTGACATAAAGACACGACAGCGCGGGACACTCTGGGAACATTTTTTGAAACACATTAGTGATCACCATCCCAATGGAGAACAGAGCTGAACGTCTGTCTCCACTAAACTTGAACACTTCTACACGCTTGTTTTGATGTTAGTGTAATGGACTGCAGTAGTTTTTTTCTGTTTGAAATGCCCTGTTATTGGAAGGTGTAGCAGGATTTTTTAATGCACAGAAATAAGACGTTGCTTTGGGGCTCATCTGTATTGTTTGCTTGATTTGTTTTGTTTGTTTCAGGATGCAGTTGTTTACATCGTTTAGACCGAGTCCTCAGCCAATCAGAAGCTGTCGACCCCTCCTGCCCTGTTTTAATACTAGTTGTGGCCTCACAGCTGGACTGGATGAGAATCTTGATTTTATGCAACGTTGTTTTACTTTTATTTTTGATAAAAATTATTCCTTCATTACTTCACTGGTTTTATGACTTTTCATTGCATCAAAGTGAGCAGTGTTATTTAAATATGATTTATATACAATAATGTGTTATTATCATTTTTAATTAGCTTTATTTTTCAGCTTTCATTTGAATTTTGTTGTAGTATTTTACATTAATTGTAAATATATATATTATTCCGTTTAAATTTTTATGAAAAATAATGTTATCTCAGTTCATTGCAACATTTCTCATTTTCAGATACATTTTTAAATGTAACGTTTTTCATCTAAAATGTATATTTTGTTTCAGCTTTATTTCAATTAACAAAAACTAGATTTAATATTTTTTTTGTAAACAATAAGACTGAAAATAAGTGAACTGCATGTTTATAACAAACACAAAACATCGGAATGCATAATTTTCTTAAAAGATGCTTTTAAAGGGACACTGAACCTCGAGGCACAATGATACAGATTTTCACACGGATCTCAGCTACAGGTACACTTCAAATAAGGCCATTATGGTTTCAACAGTACAAGAGAATAAAACTATATCATACATTAGCATAATCATACATGGCAATAATTTCAGCAACTCTTATAGTACAATTAAAGAAACACTTTATATATATTTAAAAACAATATAAACCTGTGCTAAACGGTTACGTTAATATTCATAATCATCACTAGCATATCTTCTTTCTTTTTTTTCATTAAAACTGCTGCAGAATTGTTCCACACATTAGATTTGGCTCTATAACCACTGGAGAGTTACACACTAGCTGCTGATTGGCTGTTAAAACCACCGTAATTAGACACAGAATATTAATGAATTGCACCAAAGCGCCCAATCACAAAACATCTCTGTACTCATCACTAATACATGTGTTCAGTGTTTGATAGAAAATAATAATTTGTGCTCAACTACATTAATGTGGATGCAGAATGAATGAATCGTGTGAAATGAGGAAAAATGACAGATGACTCTCTTTATAACACAAGATGCTTTCATTATATATTAAACACTGAATCTCATTCATGTCAACCAAACTTGATAATTTACACTAAACTGATTCTGCTTATGTTTCACAAATGAGGCCTGATGAGATTTCAGAATTAAAAAAAAAAAAAAAACATTCTCATGATTGTTTTTGACATTTATTTATGCATTTATGGATCTCTAGATTGAATAACTCTCTGAAGGCACGTTTGATCCGTCAGCATCAGACTCAAATCAAAAAGCATCAAAAATAAACAGCTGATTAAAGCACAATAATTGAATATAACATTTTCATTATTAGGTAAAGAAAGAAAAAGTCAAAAGCATGGAAGGAGATGGTGTTATACAGCTGTGAAAGGCAAAATCTGCTGCTGTGGTTTTTAGCTACACCTTAAATGACCACACTCATCATGAATATTAATGAGGAACAGGCCTAGGTGATGCATGATTGGCTTTGGCAAAGAATGATTTCTATGGCAGCATGGAGCAGATGGAGATGCATCAAAACTGGAATCTTAAAGCGACAGTCTGCCCAAAAAATGAAATGTCCATCTTCATTTATTCACCCTCACGTCATTATATAACTTTCTTTCTTTATTCTATTTTACTCGTTTATTTCTTTTTTGCCGATAGATGACTTTGGAATGACTTGATGGCAAATGCTTTTAATTTTGGGTGAACTGTAACTTTAAGAGTCGATGCATGACACACATGGCAGCTTTGATTGACAAAGGGAAGGCAATGAAAATGTGTGTGTGTGTGTGCACTTAATTAAGGCATATGATTGTTACCGTTTTCTAGAAAAGCTTCATTAGGTCATACAGCAGCTGTGAGGGCTGATTCACCTCAGGAAACTCAAACATGAAATGAACCGAAACTGAACTTCCTCTAATAATTACCAAAACTGAAGATTGTATTTCACTCCCAAACTGGCTCCCAGAGACAGAGCTCAGTATATAGAGTCCCTGTTTGCACAGACAACAGTTAGTTTGGTGTGTTGCTGTTGCTGTTGAAGAGCTCGGTTCGGGCGAGTTTGGTGGGTGGCTCCAGTGACTCCTCCCCCACAACCACAGGAACGGCCATGTCCTGATCTTCATCCGTCTCATCATCCTCCTCCTCATCCTCCTCATCTACACGCATTCACACACAAACACGATCAATGAGATTTCATGATTCTACAGTGTTTGGGTGGTTGCTAGTTTCCTATATTTTCATGTTCTGATTTATCAGACAGGTGTCTCTGAGTGCATTTCTGTACGTACCTTTATCAGGATCCATTGACCTTTGACTTCGGTTCAGACAGGCGAACTGAAACGACAAACACAAAGTTAAGTCCCTGCATGACTCTGTGTTTGACAGCATGCATGCATGTGTGTGTCAGTGTGTCCACCTCTCCCATGACAGAGATGGGCGTCTCTCCTTTGGCCTGTGCCACTCTGTGCTCGATCAGGTAATACATGTACTCGTCATACAGCAGTCTGATCAGATGAAACGAGCCGAAACTGGCGGCACTGCGCAGGGTCAGATCTCTGATCACCACAGAACTACAAAACACACACAAACACTGTGAGATTATGGCAATACAACAACTAAAGACATACTCGACTTCTAACATGCCATCAGCTTTTTAACAACCTAAAATGACAGAAACAGCTTAAGCATCTATTTATAAGGTAGGGGGCGGGATGCTTCAGATTCTAGAGAGCATTTAATAGGACAGAAAGTTTGATGAGAAGCTGAAGTACAGGGTGATGTCATCAAAATTGTTAATCCATATCAGTGGAAGTGAGAGACTATACATTTTCAATGAAAATTTGATCACTATTTTGAAGCACACTAGTTTACAGATAACCGTAAGGCTAAAATATTCATACTAAAACCCGAAGAGCTGATGTTTTGATTTCATGGGGACTTTAATATGCAGTGAATCTCACCTGTAGAAGCTCCATTTGAGCAGGAAGAGTTTGGCTGCTTTGGGGAAGGCCGGGCTGCCGGTGTACGGCTTCAGGACCTGCGACACGACCCCGTCCAGCCATGCGGCCCACTGCTCCAGAGAGTTCTGCTGCTGCAGGGTGAGTTTAAAGTCCTGCTCCAGCCGCTGGACCACACCGTCTTCACAGCCACACACCCACGAGGCCTGCTCCTAAACTCACACACATATACAGCTGTAAATTAAGAACTGGGGGGGATCTGGGGATGACGGGACATGAACCGAGCGAGCCGTGTTACCTGTACATTGGTGAAGTCGACGCGGTTGAGGTCACTGAGCATCTGTGTGATCTGAGCCGTGTTCTGCAGGACGGCGCGGGCCGCCTGAGCCAGATGATTGAGAGACGTGTAGCGCCGCAGAGTCTGAGCGAACGCTCCCGCACACACAATCTACACAACACACACACACACACACACACGGCGTTAGCATAAACACACCGAAAACAGAAAGAAGACAGAGGAGATCTGTGGTGATTCAGACCTTGATGCGGACCATCTCCTCCGGGATGTTGATCATGGCGTTGGTCAGCCAGTTCTCCAGGATCTTAGCAAAGTTACGGATGGCTTGAGTTAAGGCACCTACAGGAAGGGAACAACACAAAGAGTCAAAATTAAGACAGGAAGACTACATTTCAATTTCTGCAATTCTGGATCTCAAGTATGGTATTTATTTAAATCCACGGTCATTTGCTGCAGCAGTAACTACAAGAACATTTTGAGAATCTTAAGCTGTACAGAGTTCTGTTGAAGTGCATAGAGTTAATATAGAGTTTACAATATCTTCCTATGGTTGCATACAGTTAAGCAACTGTTACTTTTTTCCCTCAAATTGTGCATTTCAAAGATTATGGAGTTTATCGGTTTATATCAAGTTGTATAGAGTGTGAGAAATGTTTTATATATATATATATATATATATATATATATATATATATATATATATATATATATGTGTGTGTGTGTGTGTGTGTGTGTGTGTGTGTGTGTGTGTGTGTGTGTGTGTGTGTGTGTGTGTGTGTGTGTGTGTGTGTGTAGCTCATGGCTGAGCTTGTTTATAAATTGTTTGCATAAAGTTTTGGTAACTAGAGTTTTGTAGATCTAGGGATGTTGTGCCAAACTGTATTAGGTTTTATAGGATTATTTCTAATAGTTAGTTAACTAACTGTGGATAGAGTTGATGTAGAGTTGTAACCCACTGGGATGTTTATTAAGTCTCTATAGTTTGTGCATGGTTGTGTAACTCTGAATTTAATTTAACGTTGTGCTAAATTGTTGTGTAGAATTGTATAAATCATAGGGACAATAATTTTTATAGTTAGTTTTACATTGTGTAGGACTATGTAACTCACAGAGGATAGTCATTATATACATTTTGTACAGAGTAATGTAGAGTTTTGAAACTACTGAAATAGTTTATACTCTTTCACAGAGTTATGTAGAGTTTTGTGACGAACTGAAATGGTGTTTGTGTAGCGCTGTGTAACTCCCTGGGGATGTTGTTTACATGAAGTCTGAATAAGTGCAAGGTTTTATAGGTTTGTGTCTAATAGAATTGGTGGAGTTGATATAGAGTTTGTATAGAGTTGTAACACACTGGAATGAAGTGCAAATAGATTTTGTGTTGTGTTTTAACTCGCTGAGTTTATATGAAGTTTGTATGTAGAATTTTGTGATTCACTAAGGTTTCTATAGCAGGAAGTTGAATAGTTGAAATTAATAGAGTGTATATAGTTACTGTAGTGTTGTGAAACTTACTATGCATGCTGTTTAAATGGAATTGTATAGAATTTTGTAACTTATATAGAGTTTGTACATTGTTGTGTATTTCCAGGAGGATGATGATTATATATAGTTTAACTAGTACATAAGTGTATGGGACAGAGTATATATAGAGTTTGTGTAAAGTTGAGTAACCCACTGAGAATATTGTTTATATAAAGTTTGTCTGTAGAATTTTGTCATTAATTGGGTTTGTAAAGCGTTGTTTAAAGGATGGTGAAAAGTTGCAACTCACTGGGATGGAGTTTCTATAGAGCCGTGTAACTCACTATAATGGAGTTTATACAGAGTCTGTGTAGAGTTGGGTAACTCACTGTGGATTGAGTTCATATAGAGTTTGTATATAGTTGTAATGCAGGAATGGAGTGCATATAGAGTTTGTGTAGTGTTGTAACTTGTTTACAGAAAGTTTGTCGGTATGTATAGCATTGTGTTAAAGGATGGTGAAGTGTTGTAATTCACTGTGATGGAGTTTATATAGTTATCATATAGAGTTTGTGTAGAATTTTGTAACTCACTAGGATGTAGCCTGTATAGAGTTTATGTAAAGTTATGTAACTCACTGGAGTGGATTTTATATAGAGTTTATGTAGAGTTGGGTAACTTGCTAGGATAGCGTTTAGTTACTATATAGAGATACAGTATTGTTCAAAATAATAGCAGTACAATGTGACTAACCAGAATAATCAAGGTTTTTTGTATATTTTTTTATTGCTACGTGGCAAACAAGTTACCAGTAGGTTCAGTAGATTCTCAGAAAACAAATGAGACCCAGCATTCATGATATGCACACTCTTAAGGCTGTGCAATTGGGCAATTAGTTGAATTAGTTGAAAGGGGTGTGTTCAAAAAAATAGCAGTGTGGCATTCAATCACTGAGGTCATCAATTTTGTGAAGAAACAGGTGTGAATCAGGTGGCCCCTATTTAAGGATGAAGCCAACACTTGTTGAACATGCATTTGAAAGCTGAGGAAAATGGGTCGTTCAAGACATTGTTCAGAAGAACAGCGTACTTTGATTAAAAAGTTGATTAGAGAGGGGAAAACCTATAAAGAGGTGCAAAAAATGATAGGCTGTTCAGCTAAAATGATCTCCAATGCCTTAAAATGGAGAGCAAAACCAGAGAGACGTGGAAGAAAACGGAAGACAACCATCAAAATGGATAGAAGAATAACCAGAATGGCAAAGGCTCAGCCAATGATCACCTCCAGGATGATCAAAGACAGTCTGGAGTTACCTGTAAGTACTGTGAAAGTTAGAAGACGTCTGTGTGAAGCTAATCTATTTTCAAGAATCCCCCGCAAAGTCCCTCTGTTAAAAAAAAGGCATGTGCAGAAGAGGTTACAATTTGCCAAAGAACACATCAACTGGCCTAAAGAGAAACGGAGGAACATTTTGTGGACTGATGAGAGTAAAATTGTTCTTTTTGGGTCCAAGGGCCACAGGCAGTTTGTGAGACGACCCCCAAACTCTGAATTCAAGCCACAGTACACAGTGAAGACAGTGAAGCATGGAGGTGCAAGCATCATGATATGGGCATGTTTCTCCTACTATAGTGTTGGGCCTATTTATCGCATACCAGGGATCATGGATCAGTTTGCATATGTTAAAATACTTGAAGAGGTCATGTTGCCCTATGCTGAAGAGGACATGCCCTTGAAATGGTTGTTTCAACAAGACAATGACCCAATGACCCAAAACACACTAGTAAACGGGCAAAGTCTTGGTTCCAAACCAACAAAATTAATGTTATGGAGTGGCCAGCCCAATCTCCAGACCTTAATCCAATTGAGAACTTGTGGGGTGATATCAAAAATGCTGTTTCTGAAGCAAAACCAAGAAATGTGAATGAATTGTGGAATGTTGTTAAAGAATCACGGAGTGGAATAACAGCTGAGAGGTGCCACAAGTTGGTTGACTCCATGCCACACAGATGTCAAGCAGTTTTAAAAAACTGTGGTCATACAACTAAATATTAGTTTAGTGATTCACAGGATTGCTAAATCCCAGAAAAAAAAATGTTTGTACAAAATAGTTTTGAGTTTGTACAGTCAAAGGTAGACGCTGCTATTTTTTTGAACACACCCCTTTCAACTAATTGCCCAATTGCACAGCCTTAAGAGCGTGCATATCATGAATGCTGGGTCTTGTTTGTTTTCTGACAATCTACTGAACCTACTGGTAACTTGTTTGCCACGTAGCAATAAAAAATATACTAAAAACCTTGATTATTCTGGTTAGTCACATTGTACTGCTATTATTTTGAACAAGACTGTATATAGAGTTTGTGTAGAGTTGCTAGGACATAGTTTAGTTACTGTATAGAGATATATAGAGTTTGTGTAGAGTTGCTAGGACATAGTTTAGTTACTGTATAGAGATATATAGTTTGTGTAGAGTTGCTAGGACATAGTTTAGTTACTGTATAGAGATATATAGAGTTTGTGTAGAGATGCTAGGACATAGTTTAGTTACTGTATAGAGATATATAGAGTTTGTGTAGAGATGCTAGGATAGAGTTTAGTTACTGTATAGAGATATACAGAGTTTGTGTAGAGTTGCTAGGATAGAGTTTAGTTACTGTATAGAGATATATAGAGTAGAGATCGACCGATATGGGTTTTTCTATAGCCGATGCCGATGTTTAGAGGTCAGGGTCAGCCGATGGCCGATATGTGCTGCCGATTTTTAGGGCCGATATCTTGGAGTTTTCCTCTTGATTTTCATGCTAAAATGTCACACTAATAATAAGTTGATGCACAACTAATTTTTTCTAAACTTATCATCACTTATTGAGCACTAACTTGAACCATCTCTCGAATTTAGTTCACTGCACGGTATTAAAATAAAACATTTATCCAAAGTTAACCAAACAAATCAATAAACTGACCAAGTATTAAATATATAAAACAGGTTAAAAAAATATATATATATATATATATGTCAATCATTTACATAAGTTTTAGAGCATTTACATTTATCAAGTAGAATTTAATATATATATATATAAATATACATTTAAATAAATACAATTTTAGAAATAAAAATCAATTAAACTGAAAAATACAAAAAAATAAATATATAAAAAATAAATAACAGTAGTGCTGCAAACACACTAGCAATTAGCAACATTTGTGTTTGCACTTTAGATGTTCTGTGTCATCTATATCATTCTAATTTCAAACTTACATCGCAGTCTGTTCATTATTAAAATAAAGTACAGTCAACCAAACATTTAAAAAGTTACACTGGTCAGTTTAAATACACCGTAGGTCCTCTCTGCTGTTATGCCAAGGACGTTTTTGCTTATGTGAAGAGGATGATTTTTTCCATCTACTTTACATAAAAAAATTTAAAAAAAATTATATTTTAACATTCAGATACATTACGAATATGGAAACATTTGGATATGTGCAGAACGAGACGTGAGAAATAACCTCCAAATACATCAAACCCGCGCTCGCTTGTCCTCGTATGGATCGGATCATTTTTCAGATCAGCAAAAAAAAGAAAAAGAAAAAAAAGGCCAAGACAAATAAATATACGTTTTGTCTTTTTTTAATTAACATTAAATTATTAAATTAAAATATATGAAATCAACTTAGTGCACATGGCATAATATCTTCTTTTTAACATAATACCCCGACTTCTCATCTTCCAGTCTGCTGTGATGAAGTGAGCCGTGATCGTCACAGAGCTCTCCGTCCCCCTGGACGTGCACCCGTCTGTCGTGAGCGCAACAGAGGATGCTCGGGATAGTTCATCCACAACTTTTTTCTTCTCTTGTTCATAAAGATCTGGCACAATCTTTTCACTCTAACCTCTTTCCTTCATCATTACATCTGACAGGGAAACCAAAATGCGCGGGGCGTTCAAGCTCCTCTGCTCGGCATTACCACTGAACATGCGCAACTTTTTTTTTTTTCATAAAGCAATCCGCAGGTCACGTTTGTGCCGAACCGAAGATATTGATCCGAATGGATCACGGATCAATGATGATCCGTTGCACCACTACTATATTGTCATTTGAAAACATTGCAGTTGCGTTTTAAAATACATCAACGAGCACCACGAAACCATTCAGCGGTCTCCTTGACGGGAAAGAGTCAACAAAGTAACATGATCTCCAACGTATGGCGCGCTCTCTTCATTTTATCAAATGATCATAATCACATCTATTCGTTTTACAGTCCTGCTACTAGCATTTTATTCAGACTAAAACCCCTTTAATTCGGGTAAGAAAGCTTTTTTTCCAAGTGGCTTTTGCACACATTAATAATACCACTGCAGACGCATTTTGCAGCATTAAGATTACTTGATCGTTAATTTAAACGACGATCGATCATGGAAATTATCAAATATTGACATCCCTAAATACAAATGAGTTGGAAGGAAAACTGGTTATTGTCTGCATCAAACCATGCTTCCGATCAAATGTCATTCACCATTCTGGGGCAGCTCCAGCACAGCTGTCTCTCCGAGCGCGGTGCTGTCTGTGAGCGGGGCGGAGTAACGGAGCCCTCAATCACGCTGCAGTGTTTGTTAGAGCTGCCAACTTCTCCACCCCATTTACAGAGTGAAATTCTCTGACTACCTTTATCTCCCAGGACTGTTGTTGAATCTTCCAAAAGTTTTGGCTTGGGGTGCTTCACATGCAGTGGCAGCAGCAGCACTTTACACCGCGCCAATAACACGGGGCTGCCCGCCGACGTGCCTTGTTTTAAATCGGCACTACTAAACACGGATATCGGCCAATGCCGATATATTAAAAAATTACAAATATCGGCCCGATATATCGGCCGAGTGACATATCGGTCGACCTCTAATATAGAGTTTGTGTAGAGTTGCTAGGACATAGTTTAGTTACTGTATAAAGGTATATAGAGTTTGTGTCGAGTTGTGAGAACTCACTGGGGATTGGTCTCAGGACATCAGGGATGAGGATCTCCACTAGGCTTTGGTACAGTAAATTGTCGCATTGGCGGGCCCAGTTGAGAATGGGCTCATATTTACACAACAGAAGCAGAACTGATTTGGGCAAACGCTTCTCTGATTCATCATGACTGTAGAGACAGAGACATCAGTGAGACACAACACAACATCACAACACTTGTGACTGTACTTTAAGCCAATGTGTCTCACAGGTCGAGTGAATCCGTGTCACTGCTTTGTCCTTCACTGAACCTCCAAAAAGTCTTCCAAAGCGTCTCCACAAGAGGGAACTGCAGGTTTACCATCACGTCCAGAATCGCCTATAAACACACAAACACACACATTATTCACCAAAACACTACAATAACCACACTTATGAGATCCAGCACACACACTCACCTCACAGTGCTCTCTGTAGATCAGCTGATATGTGTGTACGTGTTGAGGATGGAGTCCATCTGGCAGAGGTATACCCTCATCTTTGAGCTCAGGGAACTCCGGCAGACTGCGAGACGCATCTGAAACACACATGTTCAAAAAGATGATGTAGCGTTGATTGTATGTCCAAAAGAGAGAGCTGCTCTTACATTTTGTGTTCATTTTACCTAAAAACTGCTGATACTGGTGAACCTGTGCACTGATGTCAGATAGCCCCGCCCCTTGTTGATGCCCCAACCCCAGGCCCATTCCATTGGTCAGTCCCTCCACCTTCTGCACAGGCTTTATCCTTTATCAAGAGATGAGGGCTATGAGTCAAACTAACAACAGCACGTGATCAACAGCACACAAACTATAAACACACACACACACACACAGAGACCTCTGTTTCTGTGAGTACGGCTGTTGTCTCATGGCCAGGTGTTGCTGGTCCTCCACCAGTCTGTGGAGAGGGGAGTTGCTCTTGATTCGAAGGCCATAGTAATGGTACTTCGAGTTCCCTCTGAAACACACACACACACACACAAACAAACAGTTGTTTTAATTTTAGCCTGTTCTGTCTTTTTTTAAATACTGTTGTTTTTTATTTCATATTTATATCTCAGATTAGCATGTATACAATTTGGGTTGAAAAATTCTTGCGAATAAAAAAAACATGGCGTTGAGAACATGACGTATTCACAGATAATCAGAACACATTTAATGTTATGTGGAGCAAATTCAGGATCAGAGATTTTACTGTGGGTGGAGCTACCCAGTACTATGAATATGCAAATAAAGAAAAATGGTTCATATTGCTTGTTGAAGCTTGAAGCTTTATTGCATCACACCTGGTCGGGACAGTGTGACTGTACCTGGTGCCCAGACGTCTGGTCCTGAGGCCCATGAACACAGAACGGATGAGTTTGCCAAAGGAGGCGGCGTTCACAGGTTCCAGCTTGGTCTGCTGACAGTGCAGGATGTAATGACAGTAGAGAGTACAGCGAGGAAGACTCACACCTTCTGCTGTCTCATAGTTATCCATCAGCCACTGCACCTGAACACAGACAGGAGACAGACGGCAGGTGTTAATTGACTGACTATTACACAATCAAAAACTAATTTTTTACCTGTTTTATGGGTGAAAGCTGTGTTTTTTTCTGTGTATTTTAGTATTGTTTTGCTTTATCATTGTTTTGCTTTATTTTTATATTTTTATTTGAAAGTTTTATTCATTTTGTTATGTGCCATTATTATTATCCTATTATTTATATTTTGTTATTCTATTATTTTATATTATATTTACACGTTATTTATCTATTATTTTGATATGTGCTTAATTATTATTATTAATTATTGTTAGTAATTTTAGTACATAAATTTATTTTATTTCAGTTAACCGCCCAGGCAACACTTCTATTTTTCATTAAAATTTCTAATGAAATTTCTTCTAGTATTTTATTTCAATTACTAAAATTAATTTTAGTCACCAATAACAACACTGGGTGAATCTTTTTGGGTGAAACCCTGAATCATCATTCAAGAAAACAAATACACTCACAGTCGCAGGTGATGCTCGTGTGTTGTGTGAGAAATTCTGGTTCCCTCCACTGGCTCCACCAAGCATGTACCCGCCCTGAATCACATAACTCCCCACCCCTCCGCTGGTGACCACACCCCCTGACCCGCCCACTCCTGACGAGGACCCGCCAGCCACCACGGTGATCCCCGAACTGCCCTCTGAGAACATGGAGACCACCCCTGTGCCCATCCCAGACGTCACAGACACAGGCTGAGTGCTGGCGGGGGACGTGACCTGTGAGCCGGTGGTGGGCGATGTCTCATAGTAAGTGACAGAGGGCGTGGCCTGAGAGTAGAGGGAGGGATCTGTGAACTGGTAACTACTGGAACGACTGAAAAAGGGAAAGAGAAGGACAAGTACAGAGAAAGGTAAATGTTTCAGGAGTAAAGAGAAGCTAAATATCCACCACAAGCACTTGTGTGTGCTGATGCTCACATTGCAGTATTGTTGTAGTTGGCATCTCCCTCCACAAATTGGCTCGGGTAAACATGCTGTACCTACACACAAACACACAGCAGTTTCACATCAGACTCTTAAAAAGACAGTTTTATCAGAGTCAGGTATGAGGGGGGACATCACAAAGAATGTCTATATAATGTCAAATCTAAATCTTTACTTCAATATTTTAAACTAAACTTTATATTTTAGTGCTAATAACAGTTTCACACAATATATTAACATATGAACAATATACAGACACAATGTTTAAAGTTCATTTGCACCTGTTATTACATATTAAAAAAATTTAAATGTCAGGTAGAGTTTTATATAAATATGATTTGACGTTTGTATTGAAAAAAAAAAAAAAAAAAAAGTCAAATGTATACATTGTTGTGTACATTTTTATATTTAGATAACAAAACATCAAAATAAAAATCTAGCAACTAATTTTAATTAATTCTGTTAATACATATTTATATACAAACAGAAGATCAACGGACCTAGTATAGAACCTTGTGGTACACCCAGTTAGCAATTTTGTGGTGATGACTTAACACCATTAATTTTAACACATTGCGGTCTACCATACAGGTATGATTTGAACCAGTTTAAAGCTTGTTGAGAAAAGTTCATTTGTTTCAATGTATTTATGAGTACTTCACGATTGACAGTATCAAAAGCAATTTTAAAGTCTAAAAATATTGCTCCCATTACCTTTCCTCGATCCAAACTACTTTACTTTATGTTATCTATAAAATGACATATAGCCATTTCTGTTGAATACTTTGGTCGAAATCCAAACTGTTTAGAGTTCAGCAGATTATTTATTTTGAAATAATTCATTAATTGTTCAACCACTAACTTTTCTAAATCTTTGGAAACTACTGGAACCATTGAGATGGGTCTATAATTACACACATCATCGGTCTCCCCAGACTTAAAAACGGCAGTAACCGCAGCTGTTTTAAAATTTTGTGGGTCCAGTTTTAAAAGATAAATTTACCACATATGTGTGTGTGTGTGTGTGTGTTACAGTATAAAAGTAATTGCTTGCTACATTGCAAAAACCTTGTGAAACATCAAACTAATAACTTTCATCAAACCAAGCTTTTGAGGTTTGAACTGATATATACTACGTAATGAACCCATTACAGTAGATGAGACCCCATATATGTGTCAGGCATGTTATAATGTCATTCTGCTTAAAGCTGTTATGAAGTGTGTGTGTTCATACCTCAGGTGTGATGTGTAGATTACTGACCCCCAGTTGTCCACTTTGACTCTTGGTTGTGGCCTGAACCACAGACCTCTGCTGGACACAAATCACCACAGTTTTGGAATTAATGTGGTCTTTATGGCTTTGATATCCCACATGTACATAAGTGTGTGCATTACCTGTGCTGTGTGCACCTGTTGCACTACCTGTGTGGGAACGCCAGTCTGTCCCGCGGGAGGAGAATTCGATTCAGAGTCATTCGAGTGAAGTGAGCCCTCTACACAGAGACAGACAGACCAAAAACAAGCCATATAATCATCAAACTACTCAGATTCTCAAACTCATTTGCATATTAAAGGCTATAACTGAAACAGGACTGTTCAGAATGTTTTGAGATTTGAGAAGTATATGAACTTGAGTACAGCTGTATGAAAATATAGTGTAACTGTAAGAACTCAATTACATGAGCCACAACAACCAGTGTACATTTTTAGTAAAAAAAAAAAAAAAAAGCTGCAGCTGTATATAATATGGCCACTTCACACTACTTAAACTCACACCGCAGATCTTATGTGTGTGTGTGTGTGTGTGTGTGTGTGTGTGTGTACAAGAGAGACAGAGGAAGACACACTGAAGAGCAAAATAAAGACACAGAAAACAGAAATGAGAAGGAAACACATGACAAAACCGCCATCAGAAAAGAGGAAATAATGACTGAAGACACGTTTTGCTCAGTACAAAACCTACAGGAGGAAATAATACCAAAACCATAACACACAGCCGTCGAAATCGGTTAACATGCACTCATACTTACGGTACAGCACATCCAGACTGTACAGACAGCTACTGTAGAACATGATGTGAACACAGACACACATGCAGCCATTTCTCTTTATATCAGGCTCTCACAGGCCGGCCTTGAACAACTAATCTCCACAGATGGGCCGAGAAATCTCTCGCTCAGGTAAACACAGGTATCAGATTGAGAGAGAGATTGAGAGAGGAGAAATCAAGCTCAAGGAAGGATGAGGACGTTTGCTTTACCTGTGCTTTTTACTTTGGTTTCCATTCTGTATCTCATCAGGTTCTCATCATCTGCTATATACTTTTATGAAATGATTGTCTTACATAAAAAGAGTAAATTTTAGTCTAATTTTATATAGAAACGTTTTAATATGTCAGCATTCATTTCATATACACATATGTGGAATTTATGTAATGTTATTTTAATTATATATATATATATATATATATATTTATTTATTTAAATTGCAACCACACCCACACATATATTTATATTTATTTACATGTGCAATTTAAATAAATATATTTTTAATTTTTATGTTTTATTACAAAAGAAAAATCTAGTTTTACAATAGATTTTTCAAATAAAAATATACTTTTTATTTTCTATTAGTGTTGATTTTTTTTATCATGAGTTTTAAATATACAAGTAATTAATGTTTACAATGCATATAATATAAATAACTTCACTTAATATACATAACTTTCAAAAATTTGGGGTCAGTATTTGCTGCCCAAACATTTTCTATTTATCAATTTTAACTTTGAAATCATTATAAATGTATTCAGGATGCTATGATGAATAAAAAAAAAAAAAAAAAAAAGCATTTATTCGAAATGTTGTAAAAAAAAAAAAAAAAAAAAATGCTGTCAATTTTGATTAATTTAATGCATCCCTTCTGATAAAAGTATTTTTTATTTTTTTTTAAGTATTTTTTTTTTTTGATATTGACATAAATGGACGTTTTGTGGTCACTATATTGAGTCTGTCAGGTCTCAGTATTGGTAGTTAATAAAGCTGCTGTGGTAAGAAGTTCGTCTGCGGACGCTGAGTAGGCAGTGCTGTCATATCGGCTGCCGATTAGAGCGTTACAATGTTCAGTCATCAGAAAGAAAACGTGTGTATGTGTGAGTGTGTTAAATAAAAAGCAGAAGGGAATGTCTGTGTGTCAGGCTGTGACATGCACTGCTACTCTTGCGCGTTTATTTCGAGGTCCTTCTATTCAGGGAGACGCCTAGAAAGTGTCAGGTGTCTGTTAGATCAGATTACACACACTTTCATACACACAGTGCTCTGCTCTACAGCGTCAGTCCTCACCAGGAGAAAGTGAAGTCCACATGTATCTAGTAAAGTGTGAGTGCTCACCGCTAACGGTCACCACTATGTACTGCTGGGCGCTCTGGCTGTTTCCTGCCTGGGAGGCGGAGCTTTGTATCTCTCCTGCCACATACTGCGCTGCTGTCACGGCTCCTTGAGGGGGCGTGGCCAGAACCAGTTTCTTTTGAGTGACAGGGGGCGTGGCCTGCACTCTTATGATCGAGGCCGTCTGTGTAGGAGCGGATCCCGCTGAGCTCTGGATGTCGGAGAGGAACTGGGACGAGGTGGTGGTGGAAGTGGCTTTCTGCTGGGTCGACGAGGCCGTCGTGACGTTGCCCCCTTGTGATTGAGAGGGTGGGAGCTCCTCGGAGGGGTAGCCTGAAGTTGCCATGATGACAAAAGCCCAAATCCCCCTGTAAACGGAAATTAAAAGCGCGGATTAAGCCCCGCAGGAAGTTGAAAGCAAACAGATTTAGACTTCTTTACTTGTTTTAATGATAGATGCTTTTGCACTTGAGATTATTCCTGCACAGTTGCACTTTTACATGCACTGGTCGATTTTGAGCTGTTTTGCTTTCATAACATGTCTCTGTTTCGGATTAGAGGAAAGAAAACATTCAAAACGCATATTTAATTGTTTATTTTATAATACTTCGTCTCTTTGCGTCTGCAGATTTCAGTTACAATACATATCTTTGAAGTCTGGTTTCTCAAAATGAGTTTTTTCTCCACTTCAGGAGCAACTAGACCTACATAAATCAATTTTTTCATTCCTATCTATATGCTGAAGGTTTTCTCTAAGGTATTTAAAAAAAAAAAACTTTTTTCCTTTTAAAAATATATAAATTTCTGGCTGTTGGCAGTGTTTTCCAATTTGATAAGTGATACATACAGTACAGTAGATATCAAAAATCTTGAACTCTTGTAAGTCAACAAAATATTGAACCTGTTTTTTTTCCATTTCTGGAAATGTGAGTAAATTATTAGATCATGTATGTGCATATTTGAACATAAGATTTCATGCAAACTCATAGCACAAAACAATGATCTTAATGTGACTGATGTGATTAAGGGAATCATACTCTATTCACCTGTAGAGTCTTGCCTTAATATTTTATTATATAAAAAGCAATAGGGCCTCGTAATAAGGACTTAGATCCAAACATTATTTTTACAAAGCAAATTCGCTGGCATCTTTCTACTGGTTTAACTACATAATTATTTTGAATACGAAATAAGAATATGCATTTAGAATATTTTATTATTATCAATCACAACAAAAACAATTTATCTAAAAAAAAATTTTCAGGCATTCTGTCTCACTTATGCAGAGAGTGCATTCATTTACTGTAAGACTGCATGTAAAACGAACCACATTCTCTCTCCCTGTCAGATGCACAGAAATCCTTGAGCTGGCTGAACTTGTTTAACAGTGCTCTCATTTTGTGTGAATTCGAGGCACCGGGCGGCATTGCGTGCCCTGTCTTGTGATGACAGTATGAGCTCGTTCATATGAAGTTACTGTGAGAGAGCGAGAACATTTCACAGTGAACCTTCTGATCATCAGACTCAGTGTAAAACAGCTTAAAAAAGAACCCACACCATTCAAATTATTCCATGAAAATAATAAAACATTGTGTTATGTGATGTATTATTTTTCTCTCTATGGTCCAAATACACTGGTAGACATATAAGCAATGCTATGATTTTACCTCAATAATATACCATCTATTTTAAGTTTGTATATAAAGAAAACATAAACAAACCGGCAGAGAAGAAAGTAGAAACATTAAGCTTATATATTCATAACTTATTCTCAAATATGCAGACAAATGTATGTGCAAAACATCATAAAGCATCTCATTTATTGAACATAAATCTGACTCAACTTTATTTTGTGGAATATATTGCCTTTCTCTCTATGGTCCATATTATGATTTTAAGGGCAAAATATAATCTTCATGCATGTTTTTGCCTCAATAATAGTACATGTTTTAAGTTTACATTATATATAGCATTTCTTATATACTTGTGTATTAATATGTCTGTTTTGTTTATTGCTGGTAGAACGAAGTATGCATAGACAGTGTGACCCTGGAGCAGAAAAGCAGTCATTAGTAGCACAGATATACTTGTAGAAATAGCCAAAAGGTACATTGTAAGGGTCAAAATTATAAGTTTTCTTTTATGCCAGAAATCAGTAGGATATAAAGTAAAGATCATGTTCCATGAAGATATTCTGTACATTTCCTACTGTAATTATATAAAAACTTCGATTTTTATTAGTAATATGCATTGCTAAGGACTTCATTTGGGCAACTTTAAAAGTGATTTTCTCAATATTTATCATATTCTTAAATAGTTGTATCTCAGCCAAATGTTGTTCTATCCTAACAAAAAATACATCAATGGAAAACTTTATTTATTAAGTTTTCAGATGATGCATAAATCTCAATTTCAACAAACTGACACTTATGACTGGTTTTTGTGGTCCAGGGTCACATATGTGGTTTTGTTTATTGCTAGCAGAGAAGTAAGCATGTATAGCTACATAACTAGATAGAAATATGTCAATCACGCCCTTTTAACTTCACAGGCCACGCCCCTCTCAAGGACAAGGCTACGCCCCCGCCCCCGCCCCTCCCTCCCTCCGCGCCGGAGCTGATCTGGCACACATTTCTGGCTATTCGACGACTCCCTCAACAAAGTTTTTAACCCGAGAAAACACAACTCCCGGGAGTTTGATCCACTGAAAGCCTGCATTCCATCGTCATTCGCGTTAAACAAACTCCAGCAAACCGGACAAGCGAAATAAAGCCACAGTCGCGTGTAGTTTGACTGTCAAAAGTCGCTCTTTGACATGTGATCCTAAACCACACGTCTGCTTCAGCCATCAAGTCCGCTAAACGCGCTTCTGACGTCACGCTCGCTCACCATAAACAAATAACAAGTGAAAAAGTAACACATGCTCAAGTTACAACCCCCGCCATTTTGTAGCAGATTTGACATCGTCATAACAACCGTCAGCGCGTGCGAGAGGCGCGAGTCGAGTTCAGGCGCGTGAACGGAGGAAACCGTGTCTAGCACACTTCGACAGTTGTCAAAAAATAACAAGAGGAGGATGCGTGGAATAAAGTTGTTCTTTCACCTGTCGCTTCCCGCCGGATGATCTTAGTTTGGCGCGGAGTTTTATTTTCTTAAAGGTTGTTGTTGATTCGCGTTGCTGGGTTCTTGTCGCCACGACTACCGTGACTATGGCGCCTCGTCCTCACCGGGGCAACTGTTGCTACCCACCCGTCTAAGCACCGCCCTCTTGCTCAGCGACGATTGGCTGCGCGTCGCCAAGGGAAACGGCATCCTCTCTTTATTATTGGAGAAGGTGAGCGTCTATAACAAACAGAGCTTCTCATTCGCTGACAGTCGAGTTACATTATTACGCAAGAAGATCACGCCCCCTGTACGCTCATTTATTGGACCGTATTTCTGTCAATCAAATCAAACGTCACGTTCGACTCCTCGGACGTTTCAACGTCAGTTAAAGATAAACGTAAACGTTAAAAAACGTACGTGTAATTATGTATCAAAATAGTGTTTTATTTTTATTTTATTTTTACAACACGTATTTATAATCATTACCCTTCAAAACGTGACCATATTAAATATACTTCCTGTACATCAAATGACAACGGACTAAATGTTTTCAAACATTTTTTTAAATAAAACAGGATAACTGTACCCTGAATAAATGAAAAAAAAAACTATATATTTAAATATATATAAATTATTCGTGTTTTAAGCATAAAATACTGCAAATGTAGGCTATCATTTTATTTCTAATTCTAGTGACTCAATTAGCATATTAATCATAATATTATAATCATTATAATAACCAATTAGCCCGTATGCTGAAGGCCCATCCCTTTGCTGTTATCTGTGTGAATACCAGTGTGTCAATCTTATGACTGTATGAGTGTAAAGAAACAGTCTTTTCCTGATAGATTTATAAGATGTTTTCTGAGGTGCTGCGACTCTTAATAACCACACACACACACACAACAATCACTCACTTCTCACTTCCATATCCTCTTATCTGTTTGAAATGTCACCTCGTGTCACCAGAGGTGAACTAAACCAGCCTGCGCTGTGCACGCTTAATATTCATTAAATCTTTATCCTGTATTAATGATGTTTCATGGAATATGGAAATCATACAGTACAGTGCTGGGCAGTATCTGTGTAATCTGGATTACGTAATACATTTTTACATTCTTAAAATGTTAACATCAAGACAATTCACAAGGAATAAGCATTGTGGAATTTCGGCATTAACATTCGGATTAAATAAGTATAAAATATATTTACATGCATCTGGTTAAAAGTGCAGCGTTTGTGTCAGTGTGAGTGTACAACTTCATGATTCTTTCCACATTTTGTGCGATTAGAGTGTGACAACAAAAAGGTCAGGAGTGATGAGATTGGGTCGCTTCACTCAACATCACCTCCTCAGAGGTACACAGGTTCATTATAGAGGCCTTTGTCTTCCTAAAGGTCTCTGTCCTGCCATCATCACGGTCCATCTGACTGACGCCCAGCTGCACAGGCTCCATGAGACACTATAAAAGCCACAGAAGGGCAACAGGAGGTTAGATTATCTTTCTGACCAACAAGGAGCACTGGGAAACATCTCTCGTCTGTGTGGTGGTGATGTGTAAAGCTGCAGTTCTCTCGTTCTGTCACGAAGGGTGCGGGGATGAACTCAGGCGCAGACAGAATGCACTACACACAAGGTTTATTAATGACAAAAAGGGGAAAACAAAACCCACGAGGGGGAAAACAGCAACTAACTTAAAATGGACAAATAACTTAACAAAACTTAGACTAGAAACAAACAATAAAACAAAAGACTCTTCACTCTGGTACTGACACGACAGATATACAATCCACAGGTCTCACAACGTTTTGTCAAAGTGTAACAATGAACCGCAATAGACGGCGAACACAAGGGGATTGAAATAGGGAGACTAATGATAACATAACAGGTGACACTGGTAAAACGAGGACAACAAGGGGGCGGGGCAAGGAAACGAGACAACACAAGCACATGACCCAAAGACAAGGCCATGTGCTTTCACACAAAACACAGGCCTGTCATGATCCTGCCTCAAGACTAAAGAAAATCAAGGACACGAGGGCAGAATCATGACACGTTCGGCCTGCTGGGCCACAGCCGATGTACGGCAGAGAGTTCATCAGGGCGGTCATCTTCACCTGCGGAGGCTCGCGGTGGAGGAGGTCTCTGGATGTTTCAGGTATGACACAGACATAAGCAAAAAACTACAGGAGTTGTGTTTACTGTATATTCGTTTATTCCAATACAATACACACACATTTAGAGGAACCCAATTTTTCTTTCATGGCTTCAATACAACTCACATTTATAAACAACATTTATTAATTGTACTTTTGCATATAGCATTAAGTTATTTTGACACAATAATAACTAAATTACTATTAGGCTACAACAGTAAAAACATACATTAGTATATATATATATATATATATATATATATATATATATATATATATATATATAATTAAATCAAATATATATTTTTTATTTAATAATTTATTAAACATACATATTTATTTAATAATAATAATAGTAATAATTATTATTATTATTGATAATAGCCATACATTTAGAGCGCAAATTAAACACATGGCGTTTAATTATTTTTATTTATATTATTATTGATAATACACACAGAGGGCAAATTGAACTACATGTTCTCAAAAAAAGGAATTAAAAATTCACCTTTTTTAAAAATAAATAAAAAACTAAATAATATATATAAAAAACAACAACTATACAATAACTAAATGATCTTTAGACAATAAAAACATATACTATTTATTTAATAATAATAATTACGTAATTAAATTGTTATTCATTACATTGTAATTTATTTTAATGTTGTATATACACATATATGTGTACATATATATAATAAATAAAACCATCTTAATATAATTATTAATAATGTGTGTGTGTGTGTGTGTGTGTGTGTGTACAACTATCTGAATGAAATGATGCTGCTGGTTGGCAGGGTGTTGCAGTTTCTAGGTTGTTTGGGGTGGTTGGTAGGTCTGTCATATTTTGGTCTCTGTGGCTGAGGTTTATCATTCAGTGTACATTTGTGGGGATTCTCGCCCATTTGATCATCTACCAGGTGACAAATCACAAGTCTGATCACTTAGTAAAATAACAGCCCACCCATCTTCAACGAGACCCAGAGGATCCATTCACTTGCGTGAGCAGAGACGTGCTGTGGTTTGAATCACTCACAGTAACAGTGCGTGACGTATCTGTGTGGTGCTGTTCTCTGATCAGGTGACCTCTCCAGTGATCTGCTCTCCGCTCAGAACCCCATCGTCCCTGGACTGTCATACAGACCCCGTCCTGACGCAGAGACCCATGTCTGGACGGGAGAGGGCCCGGAGGACCCTGTGTTCATCTCAGAGGAAGTGCTGGAGGCCTCGCGCTCGTCAGACAGGAAGGGGCGGGGCGTGGTGGTCGGGCTGTCCAATGCCTGCTGTAAATAGGGCTGCAGTAAGTAAGAGTGAAATCAGCTCATTGTGTTAAAGGACTGTGTGACCCCATTTCAAGCCGTTCCTCGCCCCTCATTCACGCCAACCTGAACAATGAAGGGGGAGCGGTTGTTGAAGTTTGTTCCTATGAAATATTGACATATATGTGTGTCAGTGATTTAGAAATGGCTAATTTTAGCCAAAGCGAAGAGAGCTGTTTGTCAGTCTATTCAGAAGCTGCTCATCTCTGTTCTTCTGATTGTCTTGTGTGGTTACTGATTTAATAACAGCAAACTGGAATAAAGGTTTGATTGCGATAGAGTTTGGGGTCACATGGTTATTAAAATTATTTTAATATAAAGTTTACAGATTCTAAACAAACCTCCCTTGTTCACAAATTGCACCCTGCATGCAAATATGTATGAATATGGTAATAATCACAAATTATTGTGGTATATCAACATACCATAGTATGAGTGTTGGGGAGTAAGTAGTCACATGCAACTGAAATGTTATGCTATGTATTGCAATATATTGAATGCAATTGTAATTTAATTACAAAATAAATGTAACTGTATGATTACAAAGGGGAGTTACATCTGGAATTAACACACACACAGAGAGAGATTTAATAGATTTTCTTCCTAAATTGCTGTAAAATATGAGACACAAATGCTTCAGGAGTTTAGGACATAGAATAGGACACATGTTTATTCGATAAATGTTTTATTTCTTATTTGATAGGTTTATGTAAATGCTTTCGAAGGCATTTTTAGTTGTCAGTGTTTCCTGTCATTATGCAAAGATTACTACATTTAAATAGGGTGACTTATAAGTAACCAGCGCTGCAGAGCTCCTTCTGATGACGCTTCGAGGGAGGCTCGTGCACCTGAGAGACCCGTTACTGTGTCTCCATCTACAGGTCACAGTGTGCATTACATACTCTGAAATTAAGTTATATCTATCATAAACCTTCGTTCATTGAATATAGAGGGCACATAATATGTGTTAGTCAATATGTCTAGACTTTTCTTTAAATAAAACCCTAAGGTCAGTATTAGAGTTTCATTTCGTTTTTTGTTAATGAGACATGACGTCACCGTCACGGTACGGAAGCCGCTCAGATTCACACCGCGCGATTAACGCGTCCGCCATGCATCAGGCGCCGCCGGTGAGAGAAGAATAACAGCAAAGACGCCGATTAAATCCCACAGAAATCCCACAGAATCCCGCGGCGAGCCATCCGTTACCGCGAACCGACGGCTATCAGCGCTTGAGAGATACACCCAGACACAAACACACAGAGTGAGACAGACGGTGACTGAAGGTGAGAGCGTTTGGCGGGTTAGCACCGCAGCTAACGGCTACACAAGCGTCTGTGTGTGTGTTCATTCAGCGTCATTATACACTCATCACGCACATATAACGGGTTTAATGCGTTTTATTTCATGTGTGATCGGTTAACTCATCTGATATGAGCTGGGGAACTGGGTTAAACCAGGCTGCATAAACACACACACGGCCTACACACACAGAGATTATACATAACACCACACACTCACAAATACATGTACACACACACACACACAAACAAACACTACACATCTTCACACCGTGCTCAAACATACACACAAACACACTTCTCAGTCAAATGTGTGTATATTTATAATATTTTATGTGTAACCACAGGACCACAAAACTCATCAAATTTTCAAAACTGAGATTTATACATAACCTGAAAGCTGAATAAAAAAAAATAAATAAAAATATTATTAGTATAATATTTTTAAGATTATGAAAGGACAATCATTTTTTGAGAGACAGCTATATAAAAACATAAGGGTGCAAAAAAAAAAAAGAGAACATCTTGAGAAAATCACCTTTAAAGTTGCCCAAATTAAGTCTTTAACAATGCATATTACAAATAAAAAATTATGTTTTGATATATTTACGGTAGAAAAATTTACAAAATATCTTCTCGGAACCTGGTCTTTATTTAATAACCTAGCGATTTTTGGCATTAAAGAAAAATCCATAATTTTGACCCCAACAATGTATTGTTGACTATTTCTACAAATATACATGGGCTTTTTAAGACTGGTTTTGTGCTCCATGGTCCCATATGTATGCATGCACACACATCAAATTAACTAACTCCATGTATATGTGTGTATATATAGGTTGATAGATATGTCGATAACTCACATGGATAGTATTTATACAAACACACTTATGGACTAAAAAATAAGTACACATACTTGGTAATCAAGTTTTGTACAAACGATTAAATGTTCTTCCATTAAAACAGTTTAAATCATGCTGGTGAACAGGTTTTCAGGATTGGTTGGTGCTGACATCGTCAAATTACTTAAAAATGTTGTGTAGAAGAAATGGTAGCATGTGCAATGAAACAATTGATGTTGAATGAAACCCAAGCATCTTTCTGAGCCACTGAAGAAATACACATTTTCACACACAAGGCCCACACGTACGTCAGACGCTCACACATTCACACTCTTGTCGATGCCACTAAAGCAGATCAGATGAAGCTGGCGTCCAGGTGCTCGCGCTGGATTAGCCAGGCTTCAGCCGCTAAACGTGTTTTAAACCGGGGATTTGTTCTGAATGCATGTGTCTGTGGATGAGAGTTATGTGTGTCATTCAATTCGTTCTTCCTAAAAGTGTGACAAGAAAGCAGTGATGGCCAGGAGGGCGCATGTGTGGTGATGTAGTGCACTCACTTGTCCTCTCTCTCTCTGTGTGTGTGTGTGTGTGTCAGGATGGAGTGGCAGCCGGATGAACAGGGTTTACAGCAGGTGCTACAGCTGCTGAAGGACTCTCAGTCTCCAGATACGGCCACACAGAGAGCCGTCCAAGAGGTATATTACACTATCATTATTATCGCTTATGTCTTTAACACTTATTTATCCAGGTTACCACACAAATATACTGTCAAAAGTGTTGGCATAAGATGCTATACTTCGGTACCAAGTCAGTACTAAAAAAATGAAAATGTGACGGTACCAGGTTTCTTTAAGTGCCGGTGGTACTGAGTACCCACTCAACCCGGTTCTTGACGCACACAGCGATATGATTTCCGCGAAGCAGAAAAGGCAGACGGAATCTCAAAATCCAGTCATGATAATGAAACTTACGTTTTAATGTACAATCACGGAATGTGTCAAAGTTAGCATAAATTAATCAAATCAAATCTCCATATGGATCGTTATCTTTAAATGTTAAGCCGCAAAATATGAATATGACATCTGAATCCTGCATGTTCTGCGTGTCTCTGTGTGAATGAATGAATGGTTTGTTTACTACATAGACTGAAGCGCGTGACGCTTGCATTAATTTCAGCATCTGCCGTCTCAATGAGGACATAAATACATAAACTACATCACCAGAACTGTTCTGAGTCACTTCACAAGCATTTTACGGTTTCATTTGAGTAAAACCAGTGCCAAAATAAAAGTAGCCCGTCAAAATAAAAGTTCATTTTTACATAAAAGCATTGTGCTAGATATTCCTATTATTTAGTGGAATGTATGTGAGTGATACTGCTACTACTGTGGAAAAAATTATAAAACTAAATTTTTTTTAAAGAAATAAAATCACAAAAATGTTTTTCATGTTTAAAATTTAAATGTTTTCATTTCATTAATTAAAAGACGAATTAAATTTGGCTGAAACTTGTTTACTGTTTTTCATAATTATATTACTTGTAGAAAAACGTTAAACATAATTGTAAATAAGTATAAATAATGGTATTGGTTTTAATTTTAGTGATAAAAAGTTTTTATTTTTATTATTAGAATGTTTTTGTGTTTTGCTTTGGTACCGAGAACCGTGGATTTTCATTGGTATCGGTACTGAATACTGAAATGTTGGTACCGTGATAACACTAATTCACAGTAAGCATAAATGTTTCTTTCAGTAGCAAATCATCATATTATACTGATTTCTGAAGGATCATGTGACACTGAAGACTGGAGTAATTATGCTGAAAATTCAGCTTTGATCACAGGAATAAATTATATTTTAAAATATGATGATAATTGTTAGTGTTTTTGATTTAAATAAATGCAGACTTGATGAGCAGAAGATACTTTTACTATAGTACTATAAAGATATACAAATTTATTGTAACTTACAGCAGTATTTACCACAATATTTGTTCCCTAAAACATTTTAAAACCTAAAATGCGATGCAGAGGATTGTAAATCTAAAGATGATTTGTTTAATCAGAGTCTTGGAAGTGATTTATTGATTTAATCTGACTGACTCATTCAAGAAAATGAATCAAACTTCATCACTCTAGTCCTTTTTAAAAAAAAATCTAATCTACTTGCATAGTTTATAGGCAACATAATAGTGTTTCTGAAGGGTATTCAAATTACTACATGATCTTTATTAAAGATCTCTGATTTACCCTGATGTTTTCCTGACTCTCTCATTAGAAACTGGAGCAGCTGAATCAGTATCCTGACTTCAACAACTATCTCATCTTCGTCCTCACCAGTCTCAAATCTGAAGGTCTGTATTATCCCATCATGAGCAGTGCGTCACACGCTCTCCTGTCTCTCGTCTGAAGGCACGTCTCTGTGTATCTCTGCAGACGAGCCCACCCGTTCTCTGAGCGGTCTGATCCTCAAGAACAATGTGAAGGCTCACTACCAGAACTTCCCTCCGACCGTGGCCGACTTCATCAAGAGAGAGTGTCTCAACAACATCGGAGACCCGTCACCGCTCATCCGCGCCACCATCGGTCAGTCTGGACCCGGGGTTGAGCGGGACACACCGTAATAATAGATGTGGAGTGATCCTCTACAGAGCTCTGATTTAGATGCTTTGAGCTGATTATAATATCACAGAAGTCTCCATGGTCTCATTCAGCTGTGTGTTATGGTTGTGTTTGTGTCTGCAGGTATTCTCATCACTACTATCGCGTCTAAAGGGGAGCTGCAGACATGGCCTGAACTGCTGCCTCAACTCTGCAACCTCCTCAACTCGGAGGATTACAACACCTGCGAGGTACAACACACGCTCAACTCTGAGTACACTTTAACCACGCTCACACTGTTGACCCAACACCCATTTTAAAAAGAATATTTAATCATTTCTTTAATATGCACCAATATAACAATAATAAAAAAGGAATAAAATACAGTGTTATCTCCATATTCTGTTGAATAACATCATGATACTTTAACCTGTTAACTGTCATCCGTCCACCCTGTGGGACGCCTACATTTACTTCACTATATTACAATTAAATCTAATCTAATCTTGACAAACTATATATCGTTGGAAAGGTCTAAGACTCCCAAATATATATTTTACCAATACTTTTTGTTAAAAATTATGTAGGAAAAGTAATCGATTAATGTATGACAAGAGTGCACCCTCAAAAATCTAAATTATAACTGGAGGTTTGACCTTTGTTTAAAAAAAAAAGACTTGTTTGTTGCCTTTTTCTCTATCACATTTTAGAAATCATCAGAAATTATATATCGACTGAAAACTTAAAATCTCAAAATTCATCCTTTAAAACCCATATTAAAATCAGACATTGCATTACCATGAAAATGGTACATCAATATCATGTTACAAAATATTTTCGTTCATGAATTATACAAATTTAATGTCAATGTCAATGTTCAAAAATGTGAGTGACAGTTAAGGGGTTAACTTTGAATACAGTGTGCGTACTGATTTCAGTATTTTCTAGGGATGTAACGATATCAAATTCTCATGATACGATAATATGTCAGTATGAAGTCCACGGTACGGTATTTGTTGCAGTGTTTTTAAAAAAGACAAATGGAGAAATTTTGTGCATTTTAAAGTTAAATTCTTCTATCGAATGCACTCTGAGAGTTCAGAATTAAGAGCACAACTCATGTTCTTAACTAAGAAAACGTAAGTCAGGAGAAGTCATTGAATTGACTTGTTCCTAACTTCAAAGGGTACTCAATCCTCTTAATTTGTGGTTTACTGACTGAGTCTAAATTACATTCACACTGGTGTTTTAGGAAGACCGACAAATCAGATTGTATTAATAATAACAACAGTTTGATCTTATTGTTATTCTTATGACAGCAATAGCCAAACATTGTAAAATAATTGCACTTGAAAATGAGTTTTCATTGGTAAATTATTTTAGACTCCTGTAGAGAAATTACAATACTAGTTGATATCAGAATTAGCTTTATTGTCAGGTATGTTCACACATACGAGGAATTTGTTTTCGTGTCAGAAGCTCTGCAGTGCAACATAAAGACAGCGACAGAACAAAAAACATGTGTATAGAAATATAAATAGTGTAGTGTGTTCCACAGTTATTATCAGCTAATTATCACACAGGTAATTACAGGTGTGCGATTTTAAGACCAGCAGTTTCCTTCAAAGATACATTCATGGTGGGCCGCCACAAATAAATCAATGTATGCGAAACACTGGTAATTTATTTCAAAATATCAGAATCATATCACCGTTATTGAAAAAAAATATATAGCGATTTATTAACTGAATTTTCTTAATAAAATAAATGACTAATCTTAGGTTTTTTTGATCAACCTTAACAAAACTAGTGAACTTGTATAGTCTCTGGACTACCTAGATCAATAATGATCCATAAAGTTGAATTGTATTATTTAGATGGTTATAAAATTTCATTTAAACGATGGGCGTGACCAAACATACTCCAAATTCCCAAGCCAATCTTCATGAAATTATCATTGCACTCTTACAGTTGTTACAGTTTGTACTAATATTCCTTCTTAAACTATTATAAACCTATAATGCAGTGTGATTTCTGACAGAAATATGTGTGTGTGTGTGTGTGTGTGTATAGGGTTCTTTCGGTGCGCTGCAGAAGATCTGTGAAGACTCGTCTGAACTGCTGGACAGTGACGCTCTGAATCGACCCCTCAACATCATGATCCCCAAATTCCTGCAGTTCTTCAAACACTGCAGCCCCAAGATCAGGTGAAGAACCACACACACACTGATGCACTGTCTGTGTTTGATAATGAGTAACATCGTATTGATTCACTGTCTCTGTAGGTCTCATGCCATAGCGTGTGTGAATCAGTTCATTATTGGCAGGGCTCAGGCTCTCATGGACAACATCGACACATTCATAGAGGTGAGTTGACCTCCAGCAAACAGTGATTAATTGTGTGCACTAATTGCAACTTTAAATTTGTGAGCAGTAAATTGCACAGTATATTGTACAGTATAGTGCACAGTTATTTTAAATATAATTCTGTTTTTTAATATTTTTGTGTATATTGAGTTTAGGTCAAAAGTCCAGAACCTGCAAAATGTTAAGAATGAGGGATCATACAAAATGCATGTTATTGTTTATTTAGTACTGACCTGAATAAGAAATTTTTCTCATTTACATATAGTAACACAAGAGAAAATAATAGTTGAATTTATAAAACTGACCACGTTCAAAAGTTTCTGAATACTGTGTTGTTACCTGAACGATTCAAAGCTATGTTTTTTTATTTAGTTTAGTGATAGTTGTTCATGAGTCCCTTGTTTGTCCTGAACAGTGAAACTGTCTGCTGTTCCTCAGATGCATCATTCAGCTCCCACAAATTCTTTGGTTTTCCTCCATCTTTTGTGTATTTGAACCCTTTCCAACAATGACTGTATGATTTTGAGATCCATATTTTCACACTGAGGACAACCGAGGGACTCGTATGCAATTATTACAGAAGCTTCAAACACTCGCTGATGCTCCAGAAGATAAAATACAATTCATTTAGAGCCGGGGGGTGAAAACTTTTGAACAGAATTCCTTATTTTGCCTAAATATCATACATTTTTTTCATTTTGTACTACCCTTCAGAGGATACAGAAGGGGTTTCCCAGAAGCCAAAATAATTAAAATTTACCATGATCTTTAAAATCCAAAAGTTTCCACCCCCCTGGCTCTTAAAGCATGGTTTCTCCTTCTGGAGCATCAGTGAGCGTTTGAACCTTCTTTAATAGTTGCATATGAGTCCCTCAAAATCATAGTCATTGTTGGAAAGGGTTCAGATACACACAAACACACACACCCCCCCACCAAACATAGCCAAATCACGCTTGTAGTTTTTTTCAAGAAAGCACACTTTTCAGCAGCCTAGTATGTCATGAACACAACTACAATCCGGCTCACGATGCCCCATGCATTTGTGTTCCTTCAGTGGTGAAGGCTCAGCTCATCTGTACTGTGTGTGCTTTGTTTTCAGTCTCTGTTTGCGTTGGCGGGTGATGAAGACTGCGAGGTGAGGAAGAACGTGTGCAGAGCTCTGGTCATGCTGTTGGAGGTCCGGATCGACCGCCTGATTCCACACATGCACAGCATCATTCAGGTGAGACCAGCACCAACATCTGATGTCTTGCTGTCATTTCAAGGTATTTTAGGAGCTTTATATCAGTCCTGTGTCTGTTTCTGCAGTACATGCTGCAGCGAACGCAGGACGCGGATGAGAACGTGTCGCTGGAGGCCTGTGAATTCTGGCTGACTCTGGCGGAGCAGCCCATCTGTAAAGAGGCTCTGTCAGGACACCTGGTCCAGTGAGTACTGCAGGCCATCATCACGCATCTGAGCATTAACTGAACACATCGATGAAGCCTCTGGCCTGAGAGATCTGATCTGAACTCATGATGTAGTGAGATGATCTAATGTTGATGTATTTCTCCAGACTCATCCCCATCCTGGTCAACGGAATGAAGTATTCGGAGATCGACATCATTTTACTGAAGGTGAGTCACCATAAGAGTCAGGGATATTGCTTTGAATCAAATCAGTTTTATTGCATTAGTTAAATTTGCATTCACACATGTTTCACACATTTGATTCAATTCATTTTTACTTTTTTTTTTTTTTTATATGTTGGTGTTACTTTAATGTTATTTATATACTATTATACTATTTATTAATATTGTGAATTAGCTTTTATTGTATTTTCAGTTTTATTTTTTTTTATTTTTCTACTGTTTTGCTTTTTTAAATTTAGTTCTAGGGATGCACGATAAATATCGGCTGATATTTAATGCACACCTCTCCAGTAAAGCCGTTTCTATAATCAGCGGTAAATCTCTACACGTGCGTTATTTCAAGTGGAGCAGCTTTTACTACATAGAGCGGTTGTTCACTGACAAGCTGCGCAAAACATGCACAAAATGTGATTGTGGTTTTGCACAGCTTGTCAGTGAACAATGGCTCTGTGATAGATTTACTTCTGATTACTGAACCGGCTTTACTGGCGAGATGTGCAATAAATATCAGCTGATATTTATCATGCATCCCTATTTATTCACTAATTTGTAACAAATTTTACTGCTCAACTTTCAAAAGTTGCCCAAAAAAATTTTCTTCTTTCTATTTTTAATATTTTTTTAGTTGTATTGCCATTTTAATTTGAATATTTTTTCATACTTCTAGTAATAATTTTATTTTTAGCATTTTCAAAAAACAATTATCTAATTTATATTTTAATTTTTGCTTTATTTCAGTGACTGATAATTATTTTGAATAGTTTTGATTTAAGTTGACACACTGATTTGGAATCTTGAATTTAAAGGGTTAGTTAACCCTAAAATATCTTAATTTGTGTTCGGAAGATGAACGAAGGTCTTATGGGTTTGTTTTAGCATGAGGGTGAGTAATTAATGCAGGGTGAACTATCCTTTTTAAGGGGTCATATAATGTAAATTTTCCAAAAGTTGATATGAATCCTTGGGCTCTGTAACATAGTTTGTGTAAAATTTCTAAATATTAGTGTAAAATACATATTTAACCAGTCAGAAACAGCTCTTTTCAAAACAGGCTGGTTTGTGGGATTCTCCTTTAATGCTAATGAGCTCTGCTGACTCCGCCCCTTTCTTCTGATCTGCTCTCTGAGACTGTTTACTTTAGCCACATTCATAGTGAAACTTGCTAATTAGCACATTATTAGGAAAGGCGATTTGCAATGATTCATTAAAATACATTCTACTCACTGCTCCTGTGAGGCTGGATCATGGAGGATTCGCGCGAACACAAACGCTTTTAAGTTGATCAAAGGTGATTTATAAGCTCTCTCTGTTGGTGTGTGTGTGTGTCTCAGGGTGACGTGGAGGAGGACGACAACGTTCCTGACAGCGAGCAGGACATCAAGCCTCGCTTCCACAAGTCACGCACCGTCACGCTGCAGCACGAGGGAGGAGAAGGGGAGGAAGGAGAGGACATCGACGAAGACGAGGATGACGACGACGACACGCTGTCCGACTGGAACCTGCGTGAGTAAACGACCAATCAGAGCGCGCTTGCTGTACATGCTCTCCTGTGTGTATGAAGTGTGTATACTTCTGTGTGTTTGTAGGGAAGTGCTCTGCGGCGGCGCTGGACGTGTTGGCTAACGTCTTTCGGGACGACCTGTTGCCGCACCTGCTGCCGCTGCTGAAGGGTCTTCTGTTCCACCCAGACTGGGTCATCAAGGAGTCTGGGATACTGGTGCTGGGAGCCATCGCCGAAGGTGTGTATGCTGAACTCACTTAAAGGAATAGTTCACCTAAAAATCATGTAGTTCCAGAACCTTAATGCTAGGTGCTCACACGTCCTGTCTCTGTCCGTCAGGCTGCATGCAGGGTATGGTCCCGTACCTCCCCGAGCTCATCCCGCACCTGATCCAGTGTCTGTGTGATAAGAAGGCTCTGGTTCGCTCCATCGCCTGCTGGACGCTCAGCCGCTACGCACACTGGGTGGTGAGCCAGCCGCCGGACGCCCACCTCAAACCGCTCATGACAGAGCTGCTCAAACGCATCCTGGACGGCAACAAGAGGGTGCAGGAGGCCGCCTGCAGGTCAGTGTTTGAGAGAAACCCACATCTGAATTATCTCCCAATGAATCCCAGTTATAAAACAACGGTGTGGTGTTTTTCAGTGCATTCGCGACTCTGGAGGAGGAGGCGTGTACGGAGCTGGTTCCGTACCTCAGTTTCATTCTGGACACTCTGGTGTTTGCGTTCGGGAAATATCAGCACAAGAACCTGCTGATCCTGTACGATGCCATTGGGACCCTGGCAGACTCCGTCGGACATCACCTGAACCAGCCGGTAACTAGAGCTGCCGAAAAAAACGTTTTCAGACTTCATTCACTAATAAGACACTTTAATGTTTTCGAGAGTAGTGTCGCATGCTTATGAAAACTGCATTAATTTGAAGAAAAATATCCACATGATCCTTCAGAAATCACTATAATATGCTGATTTACTGCTCCACAAACATTTAATATTATCAATCTTGAGAAATGGTGTGCTGCTCAATATTTTTGTGGAAACGATGTTCAATTTCTCTTTAATTCTTTGATGGATAGAAAGTTCAAAAGAGCAGGATTTTTTTTTGAAGCATTTAGTTTTGATTGTCACTTTTAGTCACGTTAATTCATCTTTTGAACTGTAGTGTATGTTGTTTTAACTTTTCTAAAAGCCACAGATGCAATTAGGGCAACTCAAAAGATAAGATACCTTTTTTTGTCAAAATATATGCCAAAATGATGGAAATCAGTAGCTGTGTTTCCCTCACCCTGCTTTTTTGCACATTTTGAAGCTTCACAACCGAATCAAGTGATGGAAACACTGAATTTTGAATAAAAATGCCTTAATTCGCAAAAACATTTTTATGCTCGCTTGAGCTGGTTTTTGACTTCGGCTAATCCGAATAATGGGAGACAGAAATGCGTTTTGCGAATAAATTCCTCAAAGCACATCAAAAAAGTCACGTGACTTTGCATGATCGGACGGTAAATCCTAAATAACCAGCAGACTGATCTCATTTCATAGCATCTGAAATATTGTTATGGTCATTCTGAAATGCCAGTATTTCTGTATAATTGTCTCTGAGCACTGTTAAACCACTGCGTTCCCAAACAGCAGCGTCCACCTCCGAAAGCACTGTCCGCATTCATTGTATTTCGTCTGCTCGTTCTGAGGTGCAAGTCATTTATTACATAGGAAAATATTATATTCAGTAGTTTCTCCCACTTTTCTTAGTGATGTATTGTGCCAGTTTATCAGAAAGTGTCAGTTTTGTTCTCTTTGACTCGTTTGATGGAAACAAATGTTTTGTGCGATATTCCGATATAAGTTAGATTCACAACTTTGGATGGAAACCCGGTTAGTAAATGACACGTTTATGGTTCGATCTGCCTCTGCTCATCCCTAGCCCTTGACAGCTAGTTTTAAAAAGCTAGATATTATTAGCACGTGCTTGTAGGTGTAGAGATCAGTGGTCTGATCTTATGTGTGTGTGAACAGGAATACATCCAGAAACTGATGCCTCCTCTGATCCAGAAGTGGAATGAACTGAAGGACGAGGATAAAGACCTGTTTCCTCTGCTTGAGGTGAGGACTGAAGGAAAGCCTTCATTTCATAGTTTAATTGGACTGTATTTTCATGACACATAATTATACATGGTTTTGATCAAACAGTTGTAATTGAAAGTGAAAATAGACGGTGAATGACTCCTGTCCACTCTGTGTTTGTGTGTGTAGTGTTTGTCGTCTGTGGCTACGGCGTTACAGAGCGGTTTCCTGCCATACTGTGAGCCCGTCTATCAGCGCTGTGTTACTCTGGTGCAGAAAACACTGGCACAAGCCATGGTGAGGACACACACTTACTCACACACACACTTCTGCATGAAGAACATCAGTGATCATTAACCCACTGTGTGTGTGTGTGTGTGTGTGTGTGTGTGTGTGTGTGTGTGTGTGTGTGTAGATGTACAGCCAGCAGCCGGATCAGTACGAGGCTCCAGATAAGGACTTCATGATCGTGGCTCTGGATCTGCTCAGCGGTCTGGCCGAAGGTCTCGGGGGTCATGTGGACCAGCTGGTTGCCCGTAGCAACATCATGACCCTGCTGTTCCAGTGTATGCAGGTACAATGTGTGAGAGACTTTAACATTTTATTCTATCAAGTATTTACAATTTGATATTCTGTATAAAAATATAATAACATTTAATGTTTACAATTTTTTTATTGAATTCAATTTAATAAACAATGAATGTATTATTTATATTGCTGGTGTTATGTTAATATTAGTGTTTTTTTATTATTTGTATTAAGTTATTTTATTTACTGTTATTATTTTTACTTTTATTTATTTACTATATTTATAAAATACACTTATGCGCTAAAAAGTCATTTTTATATTTTAAATAATATTTAATTTACTATATTTGTTTTATATTGTTGGTGTAGGTATGTTGTACATTTTTATTGTTTGTATTAACGATTGTAAAATGTATTATGTATTATTATTTGAATTATTTAATGCATTATAAAATACATTTGTTTAGTTTATTATTTACTTTATTATACACCAGTGTTTTATTCTTGGTGATATGTATATATTATTTAAATATTTTATGTTAAATAAATGTTATGTTATGTTAATAATATTTTAAATATCATTTTTCTTATTATTTCTTTACTATTTCAATATTTTAATTATTTGATGTTGCATTATACAGCACTAGGCTGATTTATTGATATGAATGCCAACTGAAAGTGCTAGTCTTGTTTGTAGGACAGTATGCCTGAGGTGAGACAGAGCTCGTTTGCTCTGCTGGGTGATCTGACCAAGGCCTGTTTTCCACACGTCAAACCCTGCATCGGTAAGACAAGCTCATTTGACCTGCATGATACACCCTTAACTTCATGATAAATTCAGATTAATCACTGAAACTGTGTATGTTTGTCTAGCCGAGTTCATGCCGATTCTGGGGACGAATCTGAACCCTGAGTTCATCTCTGTGTGTAACAACGCAACCTGGGCCATCGGAGAGATCTGCATGCAGATGGGTAAGGATCATCACACTGATTCTGAATCATGTTTGTTTGACGTCATTAGCATTTTTCATATTCGTATCATCTCAATTCACTCTGTCACTTCCCTCGAATCGCCACATCATGATAAATGACTTCAATATGACACTTATTACATTTATGTCCAAGAATACATGAAACGGATCTGAGTCCGGTTGAACTGACCTGTCTCTGACCTGACTGTGTTGTGGTAGGTGTGGAGATGCAGCCGTATGTGGCTCTGGTTCTTCCTCATCTGGTGGAGATCATTAACAGACCCAACACTCCCAAAACCCTGCTGGAGAACACTGGTACGACCTCTGACCACACATCAACATTTACAGGGCTCCAGACTGCAACCAAATGGTTGCATTTTATGACCATTTTTTCTGCGGATGTGACAGATTTTTATGTTTTTATTGATTTGTCACACTTGCGCAACCACTGCATTGTCCAACTCATAAGCTCTGCCATTTCTGTTGCATTCGAGAGCGAAACTAAATGGCACTACGTTTCAGCTGCGCAGCGCAAACTGTTTATCAGCTCTGACTGTGATGCAAACAAACTTGTCTGAGCTCAGAACAGCTTTACTCGGGAGCCAAAGTTGATTTTGCGACACTGTTACACAGATGCAACAGTGCTGCGAGATCCAGGGAGAAGAGTTTGAATTTATTAGTTATTAGTTTTTACTTTTTTCCACTATATTTTGAAATTATAAAATATCAAATCATCAAAAAGATTTTGGCAGACTGTTACACTTTTTTGTGTGTATGAAGTAAGTCACAAACTTTTCTTCGATTTTCTTCAGTATAATTACTGAAGTTGGTCATTTCCATATGCTAGAAAAATAATGGTACATTTAATAGGAGTGGATGTATATATTTTCTGTATATAAAAAGTATATTTTGCACCTGTTACTGTTGTTATTAGTGGCGCTGGTGCTAGTCTGGAGCACTGATTTACCTTTCTCACACAAATACACACAAACAATCAAACCTTAACTCCTCCCACTTCTCCTTAAAGCCATCACGATTGGTCGCCTGGGTTACGTCTGTCCACAGGAAGTGGCTCCCATGTTGCAACAGTTCATCAGACCCTGGTGAGTCAAAACATCTAGACTTCAAATCGGCATACTAGAGTGATTTCTGAAGATCATGTGACACTGAAGACTGGCGTAATGATGCTGGAAATACAGCTTTGATCACAGGAATAAATTACATTTTACTGTATAATCAAATAGAAATCAGTTATTTTAAATTGTAATAATATTTCACAATATCACTGATTTTTACAGAGTTTTTGATCAAATAGAGACCGGTTTCAAAAACCAAAAATATATTACCGACACCAAACTTTTGCCAATAAGATAGTTTGAATTAAGAATTTGTAATGTTTCCATTTTCAGCTAATATTTAACTGATGGTTTTTATTTTTGCAGGTGCACGTCGTTACGAAACATCAGAGATAATGAGGAAAAGGACTCTGCCTTCAGAGGCATCTGTGTGATGATTGGTGTGAATCCTGGCGGTGTGGTCCAGGTCAGTTCTGCTCTTCTGACTCTGTTGTGATTGACCGTGATGGTAGTCTCTCCTCCATCACTCATTTCCTTTCACCCGTCTCTCTCCTTCAGGACTTCATCTTCTTCTGTGATGCGGTGGCCTCCTGGGTCAGCCCTAAAGATGACCTGAGGGACATGTTCTACAAGGTCAGATGAGCGTGCATTATGCCTATATATAGTGTTGAAATTAAGAAGATTGATGTTTGATGAATGAGATTGTGTGTCTCTGTGTAGATCCTACATGGTTTCAAGGACCAGGTCGGTGAGGAGAACTGGCAGCAGTTCTCAGAGCAGTTCCCGCCCATCCTGAAGGAACGCCTCTCTGCATGCTATGGCGTGTAGCCCCGCCCCTCTGCTTCACACACAGCACATGCTGTCAGGTTAGTGATGACCGCTGATGTCTTGTGATGGTATAATGTGCTGGGACAAAGAATCACTGTCCTAGGTGTTTCTACTCAACTGCAGTATATGGCAGATCATTTGAGCAAAGCTGCTTACGTTTCTCTTGAGTCGTGCATCCCACCACTCTTCGTTTGTATAGTTTAATACTAATCAATATGCCTAAGATTTATATATATTTCAGTCTGTAACATCACTATGAGACAGTGATATATCACCTAATATTGCATCTAAAATAGAAATATAAAAATGCTAAAAGATGAAATATTAAAGTTTTAATATCGGTAAAAACAAATTAATTATCGGTAAAACCATTTACTGTTGTCAAAAAATTGACTGTTGTTGCATTTTTTGCCCATGCCACTTAATAGCAATATCAAAGAACTTAATAAACATAAGTATTTGTGTTAAAAGTAAATTATCTGTCAAACTGATAACAGAAAAAAAAAAAAAAAAAAAACTTATATATCATGGTCCAGCATCATTGACAGTTGCTGCTTATGTTGCCTTTATTTGCCCATAGTCGATTATGGAATATTAAAGAACTTATAAACGATAAAGTATAAAGGTGCTTGCATTCAAAATGTTGTCAAATTGATAACGCATTAAATAAATGTGAATATCGGTAAAAATAGTATTATTGATCAGGCAGATTACTGGTCTGCTTATGCTTCCCACAGTCACAAAAGTGATATTGAAGAATTTAATAAAGATCAAGGAATATAAGTTATCGGTATCGGTAAAAATATCGGTCAAAAATTGCTCTTGTCTCTCTTTTTCTTTCAGTTGAACCTTTAGGAGGGGGGAACTCATCCATCTGTGTATTGCACTGCCCTGATCGTGGGGGAGAGGGACGCGATTGGCCGCTCCGCCTGACGGACAGATCCCACGCCCTTTGTGTGTCCATGAGGGTGGGTGGGTGGGTGGGAGGGGGGAGGGGACTCCTCTAGTTAACTGCAGAATGCACCCAATCACGGGGAATAAACCTAAAAACGTAGGGAAGACGAGAGATAGCGTAACCGAGGGAGAGCGTAAGGGAGGTGGTAGGTTAAACGGGAGGGAGGTATAGACAGTTATATGGGAATAATCGCTAAAAAGATTAAGATTAGGGAGGGAAGCTAGACAGCAACTGTTATACAACTTTTTTTTAATCTCAAGTTAATCCCAGGCATAAGAATCAAATGCATTCACACGCAGACTGACCATAGAGACACTTGCACATAAAGTTGCAATAACTACGAGCGGCCAGCGCCGCCGTAGCATTAGCATATTCAGACTTTAACACTGAGACTCTTTAGGAAAGACTAGAATCGTTTTTTCATTTTTTAATAATTACTATTGATGAAACGGGAACAATCTCGGCTTTAAAAAAAAGATGGTTAGCGCGCTATCGCGAATTTGTGTTTTTGATCGTTAGTAAGGGAGCATCTATGAATTCAGTTTTCATCATCATTATCATCAGCTTTGTCGTCGTTGTTCTGTCCGATTGTCGTCACGATTCCCTGCTTGCGTCTCTTATGCCGAATCGTTTATTTTCAGACGTTTCTTCACTTTTTTGCGTAGTTGCTTGTAGTTTTTTCCTGGGCTTGGTCAGTGTTCGCTGTTAAAAAAAACTCATCGTAGTTTACAGATTTCAATCACACCGTAGTTTAATCTTCGTCGTGATTTCGAGAGATTCGGTCTCGTCGCGAAGGAGCTGGAACGGAAACTCCAAAATATAACGATCATGACTTGCGTTATGTATGTGTTCGGTTGTGTGTGTGTGTGATTTGTTTAACAGTAGCTGTGTTGGGAGCTTTTAAGTGTGTTTTGTTAGTGTCATTGCCATGTATTTTTTTTTCGTAATTCGCATTTCGTATATGTATTCTCGCGTTAATAGGTTGTTAATTGTTGAAAGGTACCTTACACTTGACTCCTGGACCCCTATTGACCTGTAAACTGTGACCAACGATGTGTGCGCTTGTGAGTGTGTGAATGAATGTATTTGTACTGATAAATATTGATGCCATGTTGATATTTGGTATTTAGTGATTCAATCAGATTATCCAACAAAATACAACTATATCAAATATAGTTTTACAACAATAAGGTTAATTTTTTCTTTTTTTATGTTTTGCTGCTATTGCAAATTTTTGGTTACTTTGATGAATAGAACCAAATTCACAACATTTAAATTCTGTCCGGGCAAAATGCGTAATTTAAATTTGGATTATCGCTTGTCATGCACTTTTTGTTTTGCTATTTTTATGATTTTATTTTTTGTAAGGAATTTGCTGGTAAATTTACTGATAAAACCGTTGGATTCATCATGCGTCTTTTTTCTTGTGACAATATTTGTTTGTTGGATGATTTGAAATAAGAGCGAGCTGAAAGTAATGACAGGAAGTGACGATTGGAAGGATGGCGAGGCGGAGAACGATTGCTGCGTGTGGAAATCTGCACTGAGACTCTGAAAGAAAAACAATCACATTTCTCTCTTTACCTTGCCAGGAAAAATAAAATGATTTTTTACCAAGCTGAAGAACTCTTTTGTGTGCACTTGATTTTTCTCTCTCTCTCTCATTTTTTAATTTTAATTATAAAAGTAAAGTTTTCAAGACAATCCTAAAAACTATAACCAAAAGTGGAGTGTTGTGGCTTTTAATCTGTTAGTTTTAATCTCATCTGTATGTTAGTGTACTCCTAATCATTGACTAAAACTAAGCTTTTCGATTCCTAAAGAACACAACTGAATCGTCAGTTTATGTAAATGCCCTCTAGAATGAGAATGAGCCCCACTCCTTTAATAAAATATAGCTTTTTTGACGGTTAATTAGACCTGTTGTGTACATGTTAAGGATTTAGATGGTAGCTGGTGCTTTAATATTCATGGAGACATAACAGCAAGAAATTTTCAATGGAAATCTTTGGGATGTTGATCATCGGTTACGGGAAAACCAAAAGCAACACCCATCAGAACAAGCTGGAGGTCTGTGCCAGGAAATTTTGGATTCGAGTTCGGGATTTAAAGATCCCCAAGCCTTAATTATTTCCAGCAAACTCCAGTGATTCACATGATTGTGCCTTTAAACATCTAAATAAGTCCAGGCTGTCCGTGCTAATCAGAATCAAGTGCTTATCTTGTCTTTTGTCCTGATAAATATCTGGTTTTATGAGCGGTTTCAGATCTAAAATGCAGATTACAGCAGGAAGTTCCTGTAGATTTGAGGATGTACTCCAGTGTCTCTCTTTGTCCAAGTGTATATCTTACTGTAAGAGATGACAAGATCTTCACAGGACATCCATCACTTAATCATGCATACAAGCTGCAATAATGGAGATCATTTACATTAGAGACTCACCTTCACAACTACAATCCAGAAGTGGACAGATTTGTGCACTACAGTGTAACAGTAGTGTTTACCAGCCATCATACATGCTGATCACTGTGTTGTGTGTGTGTGTGTTTGTGTGTGTTACCAGCTCCAACACTCGCTGCATAATCTCACATGCTACAAACCCACAAACAGGAAACAGACAAGTGATGACAGGAAGTTTAAGTTTAACACAAAGATCATATATATACTGTGCAATCACACTTTAATAACAAGATACTCAAGAAGTATCAGGAACTATTTTTAGATGTTTTCTCACTGAAATCATGTTCCATCACTTGGTTTCCATGTAAATTTGCTTTGCAAGTTCATGTTAATAACTTAAAATACTAAAGCACATGTTGTCACAGACTGGTGGTCTTCACAGAGAGTGTGAACTTTAACCCTGAGTTTGTTTTGCAGGAAAGTTTGTTTTGTGACGATAGCCGAGTGAGAACTGTGTGTAGGGCAACAGTAGCGTGAGAGAAGGTGAGATGTTAGTGTGTGTGTGTGTGTGTGTGTGTGTGGTGTTACTGTAGGCTTTATTAAAGTGAGGGCTGGAACTAAACCAACTGAAAAGAGGAAGAAACTGATCAGCAAGAGAAACACCAGAACCATCAGGAACACTGCTGTGTGTGTATACACTATCGTACACAAAACACTTGGTTCATTTGTTTTTTAATAAATAGTTCACTTACATTATAATGACCCAATTTACCTGATATTAAATGTAATTAATTGGCTGAACTCACCAAGTGGGACAACACGAGCACAGCGCATGAAATATGTGTATTTTTTGTTTAAAGTCTCTGAATATTGGTAAACAACTAAAAACAAATGTAAGATTTCATTTAGCTTTGGGAAATCGCGAACAGAGTGAATGATCAGTACATAGTATATAGGTGTGTGGTACTATTTCAAGTTGTTAACAACAAAATCAACTGGATTATTTATGAAATTATAAGTATTAATCATATAAATCTTGATAATATTAAAGGGATAGTTCACCCAAAAATGAAAATTCTGACTTAATTTACTTACCCTCATGTTGTTCCCTCATGTTCTACTAAGCTTTATTAGTTGAACATAAAATAAGATATTTTGAAGATTGCTAGTAATGAAACAGTTGGTGGTTTCCATTGACTTCCATAGTAGGAAAATAAGTACTATGGAAGTCAAAGGCAACCACCAACTATTTCATTACTAGCAATCTTCAAAATATTTTTTTTGTTCAACTAAGAAAGCAACTCATACAGGTTTGGAACAAGATGAGGGTCAGAATTTTCATCAACTATCCCTTTAATCATTCACAGTATTGATCACACTTTACAGTTTAACTTGAGTGAATTACAGCGTTGAGAATCAGTTCACCGTGAGTCAGTTAAAATAACAATACGGATCTGGATTCACAGACCTTTTTCACATTTCCGGCTTTCTCAGCAGCATAAGTTGTCAATAGTTAACTTCATGAGCAGTGAATGGAAGATTACTACAACAACAACACATATATATATTTTCATTGCTATTTGCTCAAATATCAAAAGGAAAACTCCAGATAGTGTTTTCATAACTTTCAATAAAATAACATTGAGGGAGACTGATAATGGCATTCAGAAGAAAATGATGTCAAAGAAATCTTTGATACAAAGGTTTAAATATAAACTACAAAGTTTACTTTTATAAATGTACACACACACACACACACACACACACACATATATATATATATATATATATATATATATATATATATATATAAACTTGAGAATTTGTGATACTGATGATTACCATTAAACAGCATCACAGTCTTGTGAAAAGTAAAACTCCTTCATAATGAAAGTGGAAGAGAACAGGACTCGGAAGTAATTATGAAGAGATCATAAAGGGTAAGATAAGACGATGGGAAATCATCCAAAGACACTCACTTTACCTGAACTATCAGAGAAACTCATCTAAAACACAATGAACCCATGACTAAAGAGAAACATCTATCTGTCTGCATATATAACAGGTAAAACATACTTCACAAATGCTCTGGAGGGTTATAGTGGATAATTTCCCGCCATTATCTCCTCAGTCATGCAGTGAAGTACAGTGTGTGTCTCTAGCGGCCGACAGAAGAACTGCGCCCTCAGAGAGACTGCCAGGTTGCACCGCGTCAGCATCACACGAGACTTTAAAGACAACTTCTGTCTGAAATACTCTGTTTATTTGACTTAATACGTGTGTGAGGGCGAGCCCAGTACATGAGAAAGCGCGCATGCATAAGATAAGGACGACAAGAACAGTTTATACGAGTCATTCAATGGAAATATCCATTTTTCTGTCTTTACAGAAAAATTACACTTGGTTAACACTCTAATTTCTTGATATTTAAAAATGAAACAATATGTTATTTGAACAACAGCACCTTCTTGAGCCATCAATGTGGCAATATTTGTTCTTGAATCAGTTATAAAGAGTTCGTCTGGCTCGTCTGCACAGAAAGTGCTTTATTTTTAGGTCAAAACAGGTTTTTCTGCCATTTAAAATGCAATAATGTATTTATAGGTATCAAATATATATGATGTAAATGACATTTAAAAAACAAAATGGCAAATAAATATGATAAATTATATACTGAAAGTAGTGCTACCATTTAACAAAAAAAATAAATAAAGAAAATAAATTACACAGATGACATCACTTGACTTACTTTTTCCTATTTCCTGAATATTTATGAGGAAACCTGAATAAAATAAATAAAACACATTATTATTATTTTTCTGTAACTCAGACTACATGTGCTAAAAAAAACTGAATAATATTTCAAAATATTGCCAAAGAACCCCAGTTACAAAAAGAAGGGGAGATGGAAAAATAATTGAGCTGTCATTCATGTCAAAAGGTAATATATAATGTGGTCTAAGCTTAAATGTTAGAAAAATAAATACATTTTAAGACATCTTGCCATACCAAAAGTGGACATTTGTGTAGAATGACTCATATACATTAATTGACCTAAAACAACATGCCTCATTTGTAAATATATTAGATGTAATATACACAATTATGTCATTAATTATTAATAGCTAGGAGTTCTGTACATGTGTAAGTGTATTCTTTAAGACATCGTTTCACTTTTGATTTTTGAGACTGCGGTCAGAAACAGTTGAGGTTCACTGCTCGAACAGACTTGTTAACATTGATCTAGAATAAGATGATAATGACATCCTGAACTATAAGGTCTATAAATACTCAATATTAAATATAATTTAGAAATGTCAAACCAGCATTTATGAGAACATGGCAAGAAAATAAATACATAAATATTCTTTTAGCTTGGGACATATTGAGGAGTTTGTCCTTTTAAAAAAACAGACATTAGCCAATATGCTAATTCAAGAGAGTGTCTGATTGGATGAAAATCTGTCCAGTGGAGGATGTCATCAATATTTTTGTTAAGTGTAGTTATTTCTGCTGAGAGTGAATGTTGTGAGGAATACACTAGCATGAAGATGGACAGGCCATCTGGGATCTCTTCCTTTTCTTCTGATCATTCATTGTCAACCAACACAACTTACTGTGCATTTTCTCTAATGGTTCAAGATCCGTAACTTCTTTCTTCACGGGTTTGAACCTACAACCTTTGGCTTCTCAGCTTGATTTACACTTGGCATCTTTAGTTCACTTTCTTCTCACCTTTCCTTCAGAATGTCTTTCCTTCTTACCGTTCCTGCGTTGCAATGACATTTTCTTACTCTCTTTCCATTCCTTTCTAATTGTCTGCTTTGTGGGAACTGCTGTTGTATTTCAGGAAGAGTAGAAATGCGATGGCAGTGAAGTTGTGCATTATTGGGTAAAACAACCAACTGGCTGAATGTGAAACACTTACTAACAACAAAATGCCAAATTAAGCTTAGCTGAACCTATAAAATGATTGCATTGTTGGAGGTGGATCTAATCTGGCCTAAGCATGTCTTTGGAGGAGTCTGTGTGTGTTGGTGGTGTCTCTCCAGGTCTGAGGTGAGCTTTCTGATGTGTGGCTGCTCAGAAGTTGCTGAAGATTTGCTGTTTCTTCCTCCAGTCCATAGGGGGCGCTCTCTTGTTGGGCCGCTTGGCGCGGGCTCTCTGCTTGGCCTCGGCCGCGGTCAGACTCAGATGCAGTCCGCTCTCCCAGAACGGATCTAGACGCTTCTCCTCAGAGTTCACACCTGGGTTTGGTTTAGGGCCGTCATCGATGGAGTGATGGTCAGAATCTGTGAGCTGTGGAAAAACAACACAAGGTTTATTTTAGTGCTGTCAAACGATTAATTGTGATTAATCACATCCAAAATAAAAGTTTTTGTTTACATAATATATGTGTATGTACTGTGTATTTTTATTATGTTTATATAAATACACGCACATCCATGTATGTATTTAAAGGCGGCTTTTAGCATTTCTTGGTGGCTAATGCTAACATTTGAAATCACCAAAACAAACACACCCCTACCCCAAAACGGTCTCGCCCCTATTTTGATAGCTCTGTCCCACACATAAATACACTGGATGTGGCACAGCATGGGACAACACCCCCCCGCTGCGCTCTATTCATGACATATTGACACAAATTTCAACATGTTTTACGTTTTAAGTAATACTATACCATATTAACATATGATTGTTAGCTACCAACAATAATTACTATTACTATTATTTAATTAATCATATATAAACGCATTGTTCCTGGCACACACCTTGTTGCTGGTGTCAAAGCTGCTGATTTCAGCGCTCGTCTCTAAAAACATGGATCGAGAGGAGGAGCTTCTGTGACTCTCGTGTCTTGGCGAGCCGTTGCTGATTGGTGGGTCAGTCCGTGTGATGTTGCTGATTGGTGGAGAGATCTTGGGGGTGTCTGGGACCGGTGAAGAAGACACAGGACTCTCTATGATCGGCCCATCCACACAGTCCTCTGTTTGACAGAAAGATAATTACTGACACGTCACCTATTTATGAATTAGAGCTAGTTTCTAAGTGCACTGAACGCTACTAATGTTTGCATGAAGCATCGTCTATGTTTTGCATAGGTTAAGTAAATACAAAGCATTTAAATATCATCTTTCCCATTTGGTTTCCTTCTGTGGACTTTCCCAGAACTCCCAGGACACATATAGGAAAAGTCTATCAATATCCTGTCTATGATGAAACACGTACTGTACCTTTAAGATGAATAGATGTGGGCTTGATGCGCAGTCGGCTGAAGAGCTCGTCTGTGTCGGGATCCACCACCAGCAGACGTGTGTCTGTGCCGCCCGCTCTGATCAATGCCACCACCTCGGCGTGACACAGGCCCTCGATGCTCCTGTCGTTCACCTGCATACATGACAGACAGAGCACAGAGCTGACTTGGACTGAATACTAACTACTGCACACTTTCTATACTGTACAGATCACAGGATTTCAATTTAGGCCTTAATTAAACCCCAATGCATGCAACTCAAGCTACACCTAAAATAAAAACAAGAGACTGAACCTATATACAGCTCTAGATAAAACAACACAAATTTCACTACTATATTTTAATTAATTTATTTAATATATCATACAAATACACTATTGTTATCTGTTCTACTATTATATTTAATATTATTTATATTATTATTATTGAAGTAAAAACATCATACAATAAAACAGTAAATATTACTTTTCCCTTCTTTCTATTTTTGCTGTAACAACCCATTCCCCCAAATCCCGAATATTAAAGATTAATTTATTTATTATATTACAATATAATACATTTTCACTATTACTTAGATACACTTTATTTAAATATTTTGTATTTTATTTCTGATTTATTTTTATATGATTAACTGTTTATTTATTATAAAATATAATAATAAAACAATATTATTTTAATATTTCATAGTAATATAACATTATATTAATATTATTTAATATATTAATACTTACATGTATTTATTATATTATATACAATACTATTTTGATACTATATAAAATATATAAAGTATTTCTTTATAGTAATTTTTTATATTAAATAAAACCATAATATAATAAATATATTATTATAGTGAACTAAATTATTATTATTTTATTAATGACTACATTTATTTATTATATTACAATGTAAGAAATACAATATTATGTTATATTAAATAAAGCATAATATTATTCTAATTAAATAAATATGTTATATATTAAATGTAATTAAATTATGTATATCATTTGTCTCAATACTTTAAAACAAAGAGAAATTGAAGAGAGGTTGAACAAACAACTCAATAAAACAATATCATTTACAATTTTTATACTTTACTATATTATCTATTTATTATATTCATTTACATAGTAATACATTTAAATATTGTTATACTGCACTATTTATAAGAGTGTTGATTATATTTGTTTATTATAATATAATAAATATTTTATAATTTAACAGAATCTATAATAATATTAAATGAAATTATATTTATATCGTTCTCTCAGTTTTTGTCCAGCAGGTGGAGTGTGAGGCCGGGTTACTTCCTCTTCCTCTTCCTCTTCCTCTCTTTGAGGAAGCCTCACATAACCATCTTTCATCTGTCATTTTTCTCTGTTTCTCCAGCTGTCTCTGTCTGATAACAGAGTTTGGAGGTCAAGCACAGAAACTGATGTAATCCATGGGGAAGTCTGAGGCTATGCCAAATAATAAAGGTTTGTCGATGACTTTCTAAAGTGCATCAGAACCACATCATTACACTTCTGAGGAATATTCATCATGAAGTGCCATGTTTTCCTCCTAATGTCACTTTGTACTGCAGTTTTTTTTTTTTTTTTTTATTAAATTAGATTTTGAAATTAGTTCTAATAATTAGAATTACAGATTAGTTATGGCCTTACTGTTGCCAGCGCCATAATGTTTGAGCTACAGGAAAGCACATGATGCTAATAATAAATACATTCATAATAATAATTTATCATTTGAATTAATTGATAATATACTATATTATTGAATTATTATTATTGCTGTTACATAACTTTTGGAGCTCGACCATTTGTGGTGTGAAAATTCTTGAAATTTAATGTAAATGTCACGATTAATTGCATCCAGAATAAACGTTTTGTTTACATATGTGTGTGTAATGTGTATATTTATTATGCATGTATGACACACACATACAGTATATATTTTGAAAATATTAACGTTTATATTTATGTTCACATAATTTATATTGTTTATAAATGTTTATTAACAACATATTTTTCTTAAATACATACATGCACGTGTTTGTATATATATATATATATATATATATATTTGTGTATATATATACACACACACACACACACACACAAGACTTTTATTTTGGATGCGATTACTCATGATTAATTGTTTGACAGCACTAGTAAAAATGTTTGAAAGTTTTTGAGGTGGTGCCTCAAGTTAATAATTGACTATAAACAAGTGTTTTTAATGATATTCAAATGCATTGAGAGACAAACACTGCTGAGTGAATTAAACACTGTCAGTCATAATTACTGATCTGTCTTTGATAATTACAGAATGATCGAAAATTAAATCCATTAGGACAGATCTGTGACGGCATCACACACACACACACACACACACACACTCTGGCGAGGCGGGTGGTTTCTCTCTCTTCATTAGTGTAATCTGCATCTCTCCAGAGAGTCGAATCTAATCTGATCCAGTGCTGTTAATCAGATGTGATGGATACTGCTGTAATCCCGTGCCATCACCTCGATGAGCCGGTCTCTGGGCCTCAGTCCCGCGCGCTCCGCCGGAGAGTCGGGGTCCACCGAGCGGATGAACTGACCCGAGCCAGACTTCTTACAGTGCAGGTTAAAACCGTAGCCCTGCTCGCCGAGGGTCATGTGACACAAGCGCGGACGCAGGTCCATCGTTACCTCATCCTCCTCCAACACCGTCTCCTCCTGGAGAGAGAACAGGAACGCAAGAACAGCAATGAACTCCAGAAGAAGTATGTAGGTCAACAGACCAGGAAAACTGACTGTTTTAGCTCCAACATTAGCTGATGAGCCGTTTAAAGAGATAGCTCACCCAGAAATGAATATTCTGTCATCATTTAGGCTACTCATCCTCAAGTTGTACCAAATCTGTCTGAGTTTCTTTCTACTGTTGAACACAAAAGAAGATATTTAAAAGAATGTTGTGGACCAAACATCTGACGGTACTCCATTGACTTCTATGGTATTTCTCCATACTATGTCATTCATCAGCTGTTTTTTGGTTGAACGGTCCCTTTAATTTCCAGAGTGAAATAAATGAGAGGAATATAGAGAAAGTTATTCGTTTACCATATTTTGTTTAGCTTATATTATGTGCATTTACTCAATGTGTATTTATATTATTACAAAACTTCATCAAACAGTCATTAAGAAAGATTTTCCTAAATTGTTCTGGTGTTTCCTGTATGACAGTTCACAGAGGCAGCTGCACCATTAATATTTTTTACGTATTTATTTTTGCATAAAAACAGCAAGTGACCATTTTAAATGTTGATGATCATTTTCCAATCAAAGTGGACAGTTCTTGGCCAGAATAAGATGCATTAGGTCAGACTTTATGCAGTTTAGCCAAATGTCCAAATTCATCAGTGTTCATTAAGAAACGAATAGTCACAAACAACATATTTCATATTAGAAGAGCTGTCCAAGTACTACGTTAATGCAGTTATAAACACTCCATCTATCAAATAGTTGCAGTCATTTTTATTAATTTTTACAAACTACTCAAATTGTTACAAAATGTTATTAATGATAACACTGTCCCACATTACATTACACATTTTACGCAATCATTTATCTCACTTAAATACACAGTTGCACTTATGTTTTACAATTAACAATAATTGTAATTTAATCATAAATATGGTTGCAAAGGGGTGGAAACTTTCCAAAAATTCCCCAATTTTCCAAGTTTCAGAAATGTTCTGCATCTGTAATCATGAAGATTTAATGGTAAAACTGTTTTCTACTAAATGACAAAACTTTTATGCAATCATCTGTGCTCACATATCTCAATTAAATACACAACTTCAGTGCTTTTATTTATTTTTTCTTCGTTTTGACAAGTGATTTGCACAAGAAGAAAAAATTTTTTTTTGATTTAACTACATATATTTTTTGGTATAACTGTCTCCCGTTACATTACAAATTTGTTATGTAATCATTTAGGCTAATTTATTTCACTAAAATAATCTTTTTGTTTTTATTAAAATGCATAAACAATATTATGATACTGAATATTATTATACAAAAATTGCATTCCACTAATAAAATAGATAAGCTACGTTGAGGTGTTGCATTCTCAGTGTTGCCACAGGGGGGCCCCAGAGCACGTCAATATAAACAGTCCGTTTTCTTCTTCTACATTCAGTTTCTCATTCAGCTCAATTAGTGGCTTAATAATAACAGATCTGGTTTAATGACACAGAAATTTGAAGTAAACTATCACCCACTTGATTACGTATGTTTGTTGCCGCCAATAAAAATACACGCACAACAAGATTGCATTCTTGCAATATCTTTGTCACCCATTCACGTCTGCATTTGTGCAATGTTTCTGGCCAAAGACAAAGGAACCATCCTGTCTGTTATCATATGCCGTATGATTCGATACATGCACGACCCTGGGCCGTGTGCATGACCATTGGCTCATTTCCTCCAAGAAGTGAAACACGCCCAGCAGGAATAAGGGACATTCTGTGAGACACCATGTCACTTCCTGTTCTAAGACAATACAAGGGTGGTGTCTGTTTGTGTCCCATTGGGTACAGTGCCTTACACACACACATGTGCTTCAGATCCTGAGACTGAGACGCCACTTAATCTAATCTAATCTAGCACGCACACACACACACACACACACACACTGAATTCTGGAAAAATACCCTGAACTCAGACACCCAGCAGCAGAGAGTGAGAACACAAAGCAGATAAATGAGAATTAAGGACGTAGAGAGAAAGAGAGGATGAGGACAACAAGAGAGATGCAAATGAAGTTTCACTTAAAGGGGTCATCTATTATTATTATTATTTATTTATTTTTAGCAATTGATGTTCCCTTTTGTCCACCTGCTCTGCAAAAAAAGCTTTACAAGCCATTTTTACCTCCTTTACATGTTAATAAAGCATATATTTTACTGTATATGATGTAAGTCTCATAATTAATTCTAATAAACAAGCTGATTTTGCTACTGTACCTTTAAGACTTCCATATACAGTACCGCTGAAAAGTCATGGGTCAGGGTCAGTAAGAATTGAATGAAAATGAATAATAATAATAATAAAATAAGAAATTGATACTTATAATCAGAAAGGCTGCATTAGATTGATCAAATTAAATTGAAATAATGCAAGGATGCATTCAATTGATAGTGAAGGCATTTATATTTAATGTTATTAATCTATTTCTAATAAATGCTGTTATTTTGAACTTTCAAGGCATTAAAGAAAAAAATATATAAAAAATATGAAGCAGCACATCTGTACTTGAACATCAAATCAGCATATGATAATGATTTCTGAAGATCATGTGACTCTGAAGACTGGAGGAATGATGCTGAAAATACAGCTTTGCATCACAGGAACAAATTACATTTTAAAATACATTCAAACAGAAAACGGTTATTTTAAATTGTAATAATATTTCACAGTATTACTGTAATTTTGATGCAGCCTAAACCGGTACAGTATACTCATAGGAATCTCATTATGATTCCCCTGCTGCCTAACCTCACCTGAGTGCTGGTCTGTGATCCGCTGAGGTCAGTGCTGAGCTCACACTCGGGTTCAGGCTCTGCGGTGAGTTTGGTGAAGGGTTCAGCCTCTGTTTCGGTCTTGTGTAAAGCGGGTGACGGCAGATGGACATGAGCTCTGTAGAGCGGAGAGCTGTTCATCACTCCTCCAGTGATGCTGGGACTCTACCAGAAGACAGTGAAGTACACATTCAGCTCAACATGAACAGCTGTGGTCAATTTTTCTCTTCTTTCAGTGCCAGTATTGTTTGTGTTCTGCTTGTGGAAGCTGCTTTGAAACTGTTGTTGGCCATGAAACAACCTACTCATAATTTAAAACCACAGTCAAACTAGCCGTCTATTCGGTAGACGTTATCACTCTCCACACTGGTGCAATAGTCAAAAAGATCTAAATATAGCTATAAAATCAAATTAAAGCAATAAACCATAAGAGGTTGTCTGTTACAGTGATTTTACTACAAGCAATGGGTGTTTTTGAAACTCCCTTAACTGTGGTAAAATCACTCTATTATGAGACCCAAGTGGCTTCTTGCTTTTATTTAATGAAGACAGCAGCATTATGGTGAAACTTGATACACTCATTCAGTAATATTAATAATAATCAACAACCGTTCCACCAAGTAGTTTAGTTAGTTAGCAAAACTACAGGTTATTCATGGTTGCGAACGCAGCTCATCCAATCAGAATTAAGAGTCAGATTTATTAACACAGAAATGGCTTAAAAGCTCTGTGAACGATTTCTGAGAAACACTGTGGAAAGTTAATAGTACTGTAGACCAAAACATACTTGCAGCCAATCACCAGGAAGGGGGCGTGTCAGATCATGCTGGGGGAGGTGCCTGTTGCATAACATGTTCGTGAATTAGGGGGCGGAGCTATCAAGTTTTCAAAATGAAACACATTTTCACAGAAATAAGCACCTGGTTGCTAGATGACACAACAAAATAAAAACAACTTTTAATATCCTTTGACTGAATAGAAATAAAAGTGAATTCTGTCGACTCTGTTGACTCATCCTCAGGTTGAAAGTCATGTACACAGCCTTACACTTAAATTTTTATAAAAGAAATGAGAAACCTGGAATGCAAACACTTTGTTACTTTTTGTTGCTCTCTAATACTGTTAGAGGGTTGTTGGATTGAATCCCACTGCAGCTAATAATAAAACATGACATAACATGACTGCGAGCTGACCATCTCTGGATTATATTGTTTACAGGTCTCTTGTGGTGTGCTGATCCTGGTGTCACCTGACCTCACCTGACCTCACCTGGACACATGCAGGTCTGTAAAGAGCTTAGACAGCTCCAAGCAGGTGCACACCCATCAAACACTGTAATCTTAGCCATGGTTGACCTCTGATTGTCCTCAAATTCAATATTTTTATATATATCTATAGACTGAGTGTTTGTCTTACATGTTCACTGCATGAAACACACTGGGATCAGGTTATTCTTGTTGTGTGTGAAGCCACATTTAACTTGACTCATGTGATGTTCTTTGCATTGGAGTAATTTTATCATTGATATCCTCTATATATATATATATATATATATATATATATATATATATATATATATATATATATTTAGTAAACATTTTGTTAATGTTTATTTTAATTACCCTGCTTTGCATGGTTTTGGATTTCAAAAAAGTCACATAACCCATCTATGTTCATGTGCCTAATTTGACTATAGCTAATATCAAATGATACATATCCACTGATTTGACGTTATTCAGACTTAATTTTATTTATTAATTATACATGCACAACTCTGACCTCATACGTCATGCTACCCGAATTGCTTCATGTGCTTGGGTTAGTTATAATTTGTGATAGTTTTAATTTTCTCTTGGCCCCTGAGCATGATAAATTAAAGGTATTGTTACCTAAACATGAAAATGACCTGTTGTTCAAAACCTGTATGAGTTTCTATTTTCTGTTGAACACAAAGATATTTTGAAGAATGTTGGTAACAAACATTTTCTTGACAGAAACTGCAACATTGCTTAAAATATATTTTTTTGTGTTCAACAGAAGAATAAAAAACATATAGGTTTGGAACAACATTGTGAAAAACGTTGAGTAAATTGTGACAGAAATTTCATTTTTAAATGAAATATTAACCCTTAAATAATTAATTTTTAAACATACAATTCTGGTAACTTTTAGAAAATAATAAATTGCCATTTCTTAGAATACACTGTTTGCTGTCACGTGCAGTCAGAGATGAAAACAGGGTTAAAAGAGGTGTCATTTATTTATTATCTTTCTATTATTTTGCATGAAATCATTTTAGCAGAAGAATGCAGTCATTTCACAACCATTAACGCATTGAACCACTTGGATCTAGGTATTTGTTTTCTTTTAAATGTAATGGTTTTGAATTCTTGATTCCCAACCTTGTTTATTCATACAGTAGGATCTAAATATAGCACCCTGCTGCTCTCTGACTGCATTTCCTCCTTGACTTCCTCTCATGGAGTCTCCAATATGAGGGAAGTTTTTATACAGTGAAAGAGACAGTATGGCCACTATATGCCATGTTGAGTCATGTTTCCATCTATCCAGAAACCAGCAGCACAGTGTGATAGTGATGGGATGTTTAGCTTAAACAGGTGCAAGCACTCAACTGAGAGATCTTCTCACCTTATTAATGAGAATGCTCTCTGAGCTCTGTCTGCTGTATGGAGGAGTGGTGGAGGAGCGAGAGGACAGAGAGCCCATCTCAATCGCCCTGTCCTCTGTACACGGCAGACCGTGAAACTTCAGGAACTCATCGGTGACCCGGTCCACCACCAGCAGCCTGGTGCGGTGCTCCACCTCCAAGATCCTCTGCACAACCTGAGACACAGAACCAAACACTCACTAAAACATGCACAAAGTACCATGCGATGTTGGAACATGATACAATATACATTTTGCAAGCAAACGCAAAGTTTATCGGAATTTTGACTTTTTCTTTGCGTGAATGCAAAGTTTATTGGGGAATACAAACCACTTGCGCACAAACACAAAGTTTACTGGGGGAGTGCAACATTTTTGGACGTGAACGAAAAGTTTTTCATTGGGACGCAAAAGCTGTGCAGGCTACGTGAACGAAAGGTTTATTGTGGAATGCAAAAGCTTTGCATGCAAAGTTTATCAGGGGAACGCTAAAGATTGGCACGTAATGTTGGAGTTTATCAGGGGAATGCAAAAGTTTTGCACATGAATCAGACGTTTATCAAGGGGGACGCTTTCAAGCCCGATCATGCACAGATTAAGTTGGAATGCATAAGTTTTGAATGTGTACGTTTGGCAAGAAAACTCAAGTTTTGAGTTTGTAGTTTCTCTGGGCATTGAAATATATTTTTTCTTCACTTTTATATCACCACGTCCCTTGTGAAACAACTCCTTACCATATAAATGTCATAGTATGAATATGTCATTATTTGATATATTTACTGTAGTAGACTACTATTGTAATACAGTAGGCTACTTTTATATAGAAATGTTTTAAGGCGGCATTAGACACTACAGCAAAAAGTAAACGCACTGCAGCGTTTTACAGTGGTTTACCAGTGGTCTACAGTAGTAACAGGCTAACTATGGTTTCCACGGTGGGGTTTGTAAGGGTGGAGGGGAAAGTTTCGTAGAGGCGAGACTGCAGTGTTTTCTTAACATCATCAAACAATAATACAATCTTAAACAAATACACATGAACGCTGTCACCTCAGTGTTGAATATAACACACTGTCTGTGTCTCAAAACATGGTGAGGTCCCTGTATAGACAGCTCTGCGCGTTTTTGGAACTTTCGTGTGCATTTGGAACGTTCCAATGATTTGAAATGCCAGAAACGCTGTCTGGATAGGCAGCTCAGTGAGACACATCCCTGTCAGTGTCCGACAGGTTCTCTCTCTCTCGTTACCTGCTGATGCGTCTCTCCCTCCACGTTCTCTCCGTTCACCTCCACCACCCGGTCGCCGGACCTGAGACCGGACAGGTCCGCTGGGGAGCCCGGCTCGATCCTGCGGACGAGCTGCGCTCCTCGGTTGCGTTCCCCGTGCAGATGAAATCCGTAGCCGCGGTCTCCTTTAGTCAAATAACAGAGCCGTGGCCGGAGCTCCCGCTCCAGGATCTCTCTCTCCGGAGTGTCCGTCATATCCCGCAGAAACAGCCTGCTCTATATTATCATCAGCTTTATTCAAGTTTTCGAGGATGCTGAGTCTGCAAGCGTCGTTTTTTAGTCATTTAAATAGTAAGAGAATAAACATAACGGTGCAAAATCAAATTATTTGTATTACTAATTCAGTATTATAAATGAAAAATATTAATAAAAAACAAGCTAAATAGTAATACCCAAATAAGCGCTTTAAACCGAACGCATCGCCTAAATCCGTGTCCGATCCGTTTGTTTCAGAAAATCCCGCATGTTACAAAAATGTTTACTTCAATTTCTGTTAAAAATAGATCTTTACTCGAGTGTGTCTTCCACAAAATGACTCTCTTCATCCCACGAACCTCAGGCACGCACCCCACAAGCGTTCTCACCGATTCTTCTTCTTCTTATAATCTATAATAATCTAATCAATCAGTAATAACGTGGCTCTGAGTTCAGCATCAAGTGCGCGAGTGCGAGAACTGAACGAGTGGAAGAGGACCGGAGGAACTGTAAAGTGTGTGTGTGAGTGTGTGCGTGTGTGTGAGAGAGACAGGATTGGAGAGATCAGATGTTGGATAAGTCACAGATATCCACGCGGAACATTTCCTCTTCACGTGTGTTTTATGGACAGATCTGGGATCAGCTCATCGAATCCACACTGATTCAGTAACACAAACACGACTGACCTGAGCAGTGAGGATCGACTATATATAATATATCACCCTCTGCATTTAAAACAGGCCAGATCGCCCACACCTTCAAATTAAACAATTAGATGGAAAACAGTAAAAATACAGTAAAAAAACTGCTCAAGTAAACACATTTATTGGCCGTTCTGCCCTCTAGTGTTGATAAAAACAGCCCTGGCTTGAATTAAATCAGGCTGTTTTCAAAATGCAACAGCATGAGATTACTGCCTAGAAAAAACTATTAATTCCCCAAAATATTAGGCAGCAAAACTGATGATAAATAATCTGAGATGTTTCTTGAGCAGCAAATCAGCATATTAGACTGATTTCTGAACGATCACGTGACGCTGAAGACTGGAGTAATGATGCAGAAAATTCTGCTTTGCATCACTGGAACAAATTATATATTAAAATATATTAAACTAAAATTTAATACAACGTATTAATATACGTAAATAATACATACCCAATGAATATGAATGTAGTACACTTATATGCACTATATATATATATATATATATATATATATATATATAACCTTTAATTAACCAGGTGAGCACCAGGTGAGTAAATATTAATATTTAATACAAGTATACTATATACACACATCGGGTAAAGTATCACCATTTTCCTCAGTAAATATATTTCTAAAGGTGCTGTTGACATGAAATATTCACTAGATGTCGGTAACAACCCAAGTAATACATTCATAGAAAGAAAACAATACAAATAAGTTCAGAAATTATGTTCTGTGATATAAAGTAGAATGACAAAAGGAAAAATTATTGAACAAATGAAGAAAGGGAGGTGCAAAAAGGCATAGAAAGCCAAGACATCAGCCAAAATCTATCAGTAATTAGAAAGCAATCCTGCCCCTTGTCAGAGGAAATAATATTAGCTGCTTCAGTCTCAACTGATGGCTGTTTCTCATGACCAACGTGTCACACAAGAAACATCTCATGATCTCATCTCTTTCTCAAGACCAAAACAACCGTATTGTTTAAGGAAGGATTTCTATACTTCTGAATGTCCTAGTGAGCACTGTTGGGGTAATAATCTGGACGTGGAAAGAACAACATTTCACCATAAACCTGCCATGACCAAGTGCTACTCGCAAGATTTCTGACAGAGGTGTCAAAATAATTATCAGAAGAGCTGTCCAAGAGCCAAGAATCATGAGTGGAGAGCTTCAAAAAGACCAGGAACCAACACGTATAATTGTTTAAAAGAAAATAAAAAGTAAAATAAGTAATGCACTCAACCACCATGGCCAGTATCCACGCTCACCATCACGCAAGGCTCTATTGATGAAGAAAAAACTGAAGGAAAGATGAGTGGAAAAATTAAACAAGGGCGGACATTTCATTAAGACAATGATCCCAAACACAGCCAAGGAAACTCTGTTTTGTGAATCCAATGGGGTCACTGTGTCCATTTCTTTTACTATGATTTTTATGGTTGTGTTATTGCAACTTGACAAAGTCTCTGTACAAAATAAAATACTGTTAATTAGTAGTACATTTTATGAAATGACATTCAATGTTTTTAAGTAAATGTAGTTACACCTGCGTAGTTGGCCTAACCTGTAGGAGTTTCTGCATGTGTTTCTGAAATACTCTGTTCGTGAACTTCTGCTTTTACTTTCTGAGGACCATCTTCTGATCTGAGCCCTTGAGCCATTCCTCTATTTACATCACTTTTCACCTTAGTTTCAGTCGCGCAAGTGTCTAATACAGCTATTGATTCGGTGAAATATGGAGAGTTCATTCTTACAGTCAAACGATTGAATATGAAAACACATACATCCCGGCCTGGCGCCAACATTAGATGACATTACCTGACTTAATGTCACAAATATAACCTCTGTTTTTGCTAGAAAACAAACCTTTTGGATACAACATCCCTATCATCATTCTTCATCTTCATCAATCATTCTTTGAGCCGGATCTTTTCAATAAAATGTCTGAATCGCAGTGAATGGATCTGATGAATCACTGATCAATCGATTCCTTGAACGAGTTCATCCATAGCGAACTGTTCGAAAGAACCGATTCGCGTGAATGAGTCAGGCTCGTCAGTTTCACAAGCGAGGCATCGCGTGTAGTTTCGTAACACCGCCAGCGCTTGTGAAGTGATCGTGCGTTCGAGGCTTCAGAACTACAATTCCCTGCAGTTCGTGGTCACGTGACTTGTTTTTGTAGGAAGTGCATGCCCGTACGTTCAGCATGACTTCCGGGGGGCAGTAAAGGGGGCTGGTGAGCGCAGGGGCAATTCTGTTGGCTGACACACTGCGTGACAAATAAATGCATAAATCGGGAGAGATTCCGTTTTATCTTTTAGTCATATGTTCTCGATATCATCCCACCTCCATCATCCGCAGACGGTAAATTAACAATATGTTTGAGTGTTGCATTGCCATGTTGTTTATGGATTGATACTGGTTTATTTATTTATTTATGTCTTGTTTATTTGACCACATCGGAGATATGCGTGTATTTACACGGTTTATTTGCCGTGTTTACTTTCAAGTATTGTGTCTGTCACAGTCAATTGGTGCATTTTTAAATGCTGGCTTTTTTTGTGCATGGGCTGAACTGAAGTGGACTGTCACGAGGTGTCAGACGTTTGACTAATGTGCATTGTTTTCCTGCCATGTTTTCATGTCAAAAGAGACGATATATCAGATTGTTATTTATGCTACAATGATTTGTGGTTTAGTAGAAGTGTTTTAAGGTCTTGAGGAGCTGAGGTGCTAGGAATGACATGCCACAGACAGAGACCCCAAAATACATATTAAAGAAGGAGTTGTCAATCTTTTCTGACCCAGGGACCCACTTTCATCTTTCTAATCTTTCTTTAATTACGTGAGAAATATAAAAACATTAATTCATATTCTCTTAGGCTGTCATCATGTTTCTAGGTAGAATATTTAAAACAGAATATTTTAAAACATACTGAGGTTATGATTTATTTGTAATTTTTTTTTTAAAGATAGAACAAAAAAGCAGAAAAACAGTGGTAGGGGATAAATAAAGAAAAAACCCCAGTGACTTAATAATAGCAGAATATTTTTTTAAAACGTGAAAAAAATAGTAAGCAGAATTTTTTAAATTATATATTTTTACAATTATTTTATATGTATATTATTTTAGGTAATTCTAAAATTATTTCAATTCTAGATCTACAAATATGAAAAAAAAATTATATATATATATATATATATATATATAAATATAAATATATATAATTTTTTCTTTTTCTATTTAATTTATATTTAAGCCTACAGACCCTCTTTTGTGCTTTGTTTTGGCTCTCCAGCTCCAGGAGGTTTGAAGTATCTCTCATTCAGGGTCTCTCGCAGGAGTGAGGATGAATAAACAGCCCAGTAAAGAGTCTCTGCGGGACCGGGTCAAGGGGATCTTTGGCCTCGGTCCGACTCGGCCCCACAGCAAACAGACCGAGAGCAAACCGTCCGAGTTCATCATCACGCTGGACATCATGATGGTCAGAAACACTCCGACAATCATTCACACCGTGCTCCACGACCTTGTGTTTCTCAAGTAATCGCTCTCTCTTTCAATCATCCAGGAGCTCAGTCCAGAGTATGGCCTTCACCACCGGATCAGAGTCATCAACCACGTGTGCGAACTCGCCAAATCCAAGAAGTTCGAGGAGGTGAGGAGCATCTGCCTGCTCTTATAACACGTGCAGATGAGCAGATCTACAGTGTGTGTGTGTGTTTGTGTGTTTCAGCATGCGGTGGAGGCCGTGTGGAAGGCCGTGGAGGACTTGATGCATCCTAACCAGCCGCCTGAAGCCCGTCATGCAGTGCTGGTGCTGCTCAGAGCCATTATACAGGGACAGGTGCTCATTTTGAACTCCTTATGAAACACAGCGCAGTGTGTGGCGGCGAACTCCACTCACACTTTCCTCCTGATCTTCTGGTGCAGGGCGAGCGTTTGGGTCCGCTAAGAGCCTACTTCTTCAAGATCATTCTGGACTATCAGCCCTCTAATGAAGACCTGCCCGAGAGACTGGAGGTGTTCAAGGCCCTCACGGAGAACGGGAAAGACATCACCTACCTAGAGGAGGAGATCGGTACGGTCCGCACATGCTTTGGGGTTCTTAAAGAGACAGTACACCTAAAAAGGGAAAGTCTGTCACATCTCTTTTGTGTTCAAGAGAAGAAAGAAGCTGCTTTACAGTTCACCTGTATGACTTTATTTCTCCAAGATGATATTTAACAGATACCTGAGCTGCTTTTCTATGTCTGAATGGTTTGTGTAGCATCATATGCAGATTGTAATACGTGTTTGTGTGTTTTCTCTCTCAGCTCGGTTTGTTCTGCTGTGGATGGACATCGGTCTGTCGTCAGATTTCCTGCACGTCCTCGTGAACTTGGTCAAATTCAACTCCTGCTACCTGGATGAGAACGTCTCCCTCATGGTCCAGTAAGAAAACACGCTCACAACTCTCATTACCTTTTGAAAGCGTCCGCTTAAATGCTTGAATCTCGACTTGTAGACAGACACACACTGCAGTTCAGACGCTTTTAGACTCTGTTTTCGGAAGAATGATTACTTTTACTCCGCAACGGTGCATTAAATTGATCAAAAGTGTCAGTGAAGACGTTTATAATATTACAAAAGATTTCCGCTTCAAATAAATGCCTCATTGATAACTTCATCTATGTGTTTTTTACAGGAAAATCTGCCTTCTGTGTAACCGGACGACTTCCTCCACAGACATTGAGGTAATATTGGCTCAGTCTTTCAGGATTATGATTAAAGCAGTGATGGCTGAATCTGTTTACCCCTGTGTGTGTGTGTGTGTGTAGGTTGCGCTGCAGGTGTTGGACGCGGTGGTGTGTTATAACTGCCTGCCCTCTGACTCTCTGACGGTGTTCATCATCACTCTGTGCCGAACGGTTAACGTGAAGGAGTTCTGTGAATCCTGCTGGAAGGTACACAGAGAAGTGTTCAGCTGAGTTATATACCTCACATTTATGGTGCATGCTTTGACATCTCTGTCGTTGTGTGTGTAGTTAATGCGTAAAGTGCTGGGAACTCACCTGGGTCACAGTGCCATATACACCATGTGCCGAATCATGGAGGAGAGGTACACACGCACTTATAACCGCAGAAGACAGATGTGTGATTGCTTAGAGAGTCGGTAGGCTAGAAATATAACAGTAACAGTAGTTATATACTTGGAAACAAACATGGTGTGTGTGTGTGTTTGTGTAGGGTGTACAGTGAGGACGCCGCTCTTCTCAGGGGTGCTGTGTTTTTTGTTGGGATGGCGCTGTGGGGAGCTCACAGACTTCCTGCCCTCAAGAACACGCCCACTCTGGTCCTGCCCTCCTTCTACAAGGTGTGTGCTTGTTTGCCATCAGTTCCTGTTTTTATAAATGTATTGTGATGCCTACTGGTGTTTGACCCCTGACCTCTGTGGCCAGGCCATGAACAGCACGAATGAGGTGGTGTCCTACGAGATCGTGCTGTCGATCACGCGGCTCATCAAGAAGTACGGCCGAAAGCTGCACGTGGTGACGTGGGACATCCTGCTGTCCATCGTAGAGAGACTCCTGCAGCAGATACAGGTACACACACACACACACACACACACTGAGATGTTACACGAGTGTTTATCTCCTGACGCTCTTCGTACATGTGGTGTGTGCAGACGATGGGCAGCCCTGATCTGAAGGTGATTGTTTATGAATTACTGAGCACCGTGGAGGAGCTGTACGAGCAGAACGACTTCCACGGATCCTCGGAGAGATTCTTCAGCCTGGTGGAGAAGTGTGCTGATAAACGCCCCGTGAGTCTCACTCGATCTGTCCGGCTGTCCTCTTCTGAAGCAGTCTGCTTGATTCACCCTGCTTCAATGGATTCATTTATTTATTTACTTTTAAATCAAGGATTTATTATTCAATTTAAATTAAGTGTAAATTAAGGATGATATTATTATGACTAAATTTGTTATTAAATGTATTATTTAATTTAAATGATGCACACATTTATTAAATATACATTAAGAAGGATATTCCGAAATTTCATGAAAATAGAAATCTATTTAAATTAAAATGTTTTATTCAATTTAAATGAAGTATAGATTTGTTTAAATTTATTTTTAAAAGTAAGTTTAGTATAGATTTAGGAGGACGTAAAATGTATTCAGTTGAAAGAAATTAAAATGGGTTTAAATTTATTTTGACATTCAAATCAAATTAAAATACACATTTATTTAAATTCATTATTAAAATTAAATTAAGGAGTATATTCAGATTGACTAAATTTATATAAATGTATTTAAATTTAACCAATTTATTACATTTAAATGAAGTATTTCTTTAAATTAATTACAATTTAGTATAAATTAAAGAGGATATTGAGACTGAATTTACTGAATTGAAAGAAAGCATGAATGTATTTAAATCTATTGCTAATTAAATTTTATTTTTAAATTGAATTAAATGTAAAATATATTATTATATTTCAGTGTAGTATAGATTTATTTAAATGTATAATACAATTAAGTTATTTATAAATGAAGGAGGATATTGTCATTGACTAAATGTATTATTCAGTGTAAAGGAAGAATATACGAAGAGTTCATTTGCAAAAACAAAATTCATGTTTTTTCCAATTAATTTCAATCAAACTGAAGTTGGGTTATTTTGATTAGTTTCAAAAATAACAAAAAAACACAGCTAATTAACACATAAAAAATATAACAATAAATAAGGTTTTTGAAAAATGAAAAAATAAAAAAGACATCTGTTTTTGTAAGTAAACTCTTGATGTTTGGTTTAAGTGAAGTGCATTATTTGGGTGTGATCTGTCCTGTAGGATGCGTCTGTGCTGACGCTGATCTCCTACAGAGCTCAGTCCATTCAGCCGGCTAAAGACGGGTGGCTGCAGAACCTGCTCAAACTCATGGAGAAGTTCTTCAGGTCTGGATCGTTCATCATATTCACTGAAGTCCTGTTTTAAACCAGTCCTGGGAATAACACTTCTCTCTCTCTCTGTGTGTCAGGAATGAGAGCCGTACTGTGATCAGGATCAAGGTCCTGCACATCCTGTCCTTCGTGCTCAGCACAAACCGACAGCTCTATGAGGTCAGTCCTGTAGCAGTCATGCCTTTCCTTGTGTTCGTGGGCTCGCTGTTGTTTTTCTTGATGGTCTGTGCTCTGTGTGACCAGGAGGAGCTGATCGAGGTGGTGGTGATTCCTCAGCTGGGTCAGATCGCTGAAGATCGAGATCTGTCCGTCAGGAAACAGGCCACACAGCTGCTGGTGGATCTGGCCGAGGGCTGCAGCACGCATCACTTCAGCAGTCTGCTCGACATCATCGAGAAGGTAGCGCTGCTCGCCGATGATGTCACTAACGGAAGCGCAGGCATTCCATTGTTCTCTTCTTTGAAATTTACATTGAAAATTCCAAAAATTGAATTTAGAATTAGATTTAGAATCTAGATTTCCACCATTCCTGCAGGTCCTTCATATAGCCCTGAAATAGTTTATTTATTCAAACATAACTAAGGGAATATGGAGCTGTTAAATGTTTGTGTGTGTGTATATATATATATATCTCATCTCACACACACACACACACACACACACATACACATATATATATATCAATGTATTATTAAAGTAAGAAGTATAAAATTATTAAAATATATTATTTAATCTAATATAATATCTATATAGTATGTAATCTAATATATTAATATTAATAAAATACGGGTTTATTAATAGTTTCCATCGTAGTTTATGCCTAAATAAAAATGATCAACCTCACAGTTAGAAAACATTTCTGCAACATTTTGCTGTTTTTTTTATTATTTTTTTTTATCCAACATTTTGATGTAAAACCCCCATACAAGTGTGCGAGACCTGATTTGTGTGAGTGCACCTCTCCTGTGCTCCTGTAGGTTGCTATTCGTCCGTTATCGTGCTCTCTGGAGGGAGAGAGAGAGCTGTCAGTGGAGTCTCCCATGGAGGACGTCCGCACCGCTATCCTGGGTCTGCTGGACATCCTACAGGTATCACAACACCTGCACTCATCAGTGTGATGGTGATCATTCTCCGTGTCCGCTCCAGTGATGCTGTGTGTGTGTGTGTGTGTTCTCAGAGTAAACTGTACAGTCTGCCGGCCAGTCATGCCAGCCGAGTGTACGAGCTGCTGATCTCTCATCTGCAGCTTCACTACAAGAACAGATACTACAGTGCTGCCGGGAGCTCCATACGCCTCAAGGTCAGGCTTTGACTCCAGTTAGTCAGACACTCAGAACACATAGCCTTCTCAAATCAGCTGGGCTTCAGAAAAGCTAAGCATGTTGTTTCTCTCATTGTTTGTGTGTCAGGTGTTTGATTTCTTACTGATGATGAGGGCCGACTCTCTTCACCGTCTGGGTGTCCCCAATAAAGATGGCGTCCTGAGATTCAGCCCATACTGTCACTGTGACGTCGGGTAAGAACTCCAGCATCTCTGTTTAGTGCTGTTTCTTATTAAGCACACTTATTGAGGAGGATGTTAAATGATGTCAAATTGAAATAGTGCTGTCAAATGATTAATTGAGATTAATCGCATTCAAGATAATAGTTTTTGTTGTCAAAATATGTGTCTGTACTGTGTATATTTATTATATATAAATGCGCGCACACACACGCATGTACTTAAATTTGTTTTTATATTTTAAGTATATTTATGTAAATATTTGCAAAATATAAACTGTATTTGTTTGTATTTATATAAACATAATAAATATACACAGAACACACACACATATTATGCAAACAATTTTATTTTTTGGATGTGATTAATCATTTGACAGCGCTACATTTAAATTATAAATGTATATAGTAGTGATACATGTTTTATAGATGTATTATACAGTAGTGATAAATGTTTTATAAAAGTTTTAAATAAAATGTGAATTGATTTACATTTATTATTAATATTAATTTAAGTATTAACTGTTAAGGAGGATAATTAGATTGACTAAATGTACTATAACATTTTAATTGAACTTAAATGTCTCATTTTGTCTTATGATTAAAAGAAGTATACATTTATTAAAATTTTAAAAAATAAGATTTAAATAAATTTATCACTACATATTAGAAGTATAAATGTATTTACATTTTATTTAAATTGAAATGTAAAATTGCACTTAAATGAATTAAACATTCATTTTAATTTATTATTAAATTTACTAATATTAAAACTAGAAATTATTTAGGAGAATGTTCAGATTGACAGAATTTATTACATTTAAATATTTTTAATTGAATTAAAGCTTTTGTTCATAAAAGGCAAGGCAAGTTTATTTATATAGCACATTTCATACACAATGGCTGTGTATGACACTTTTTTTTTTTTTTAAATGGATGAGCTTTTTATTAAACCTCTCACGGACCGATGCAGTGCAACACTCGCTGATGTTGCATCAAACGGCTTCAAAGATCAAAAACAATTTTTAAAATAACTCTGACTGGATTCGTATGAAAGAAAAAAGTCTTGGATGACTTTAAGATGAGTAATTTATGTGCTAATTTTCATTTTTGGGTGAATAACCCTTTAAAATGTATTATTACTTTTAAATGAAATACACATTTAATCTCACTTATTATTTATATTAAAGTAAGTAAAAATCAAAGAGGATATCCAGATTATAGTACTATATTTATTATAAATGTAAAGAAAGTATAAATATATTTAAGTGTATTATAAAATTTAATTAACATGTATTAATACATTAAAATGTCTACATCTGCTACCAGAATTAAATCAAGTATAAATGATTAAGGAGAGCATTCAGACTGACTCAATCTCAGATGTCTGGTTTTCAGGGAGTTGGAGAAGAAAGTGCAAGATAAGAAGTCCCCAACAGGAAGTCCCACACCGGTGGCTCCGCCCTCCTCCATTCGCACGGCCTATCTGCCCTACAGCCTGGCCTTCAATGTGCTGCTAGAGTGCCTCAAGATGGTACACACACACACACACACACACACACACATCGCTCACATCCTCTTCCCTTTACAATGATCCATGACACCATCATATGTTCACGGTGTCATGGGACTGGATTTATTTACCATGTTCTCAACACAGTGCCCTGTGTATTTTCATTCCTGGAACAGGAACAGTCTGTGTGTGTGTGTGTGTGTGTGTGTGAATATAACTGTGAAAGGTCAAACATCAGCTGTTCGTGTGGTTTGCAGGAGTCTGACTGGAAGGTGCTGAAGCTGGTTCTGGATAAGATGTCCTGCACCATCCAGTACAAGGTCCTGGTCCTGACCTCATCCTGCAACATAGATCACCTTTGCTCCACTCTCTGCTCCATGGTAACACACACACACACACACACACACACACACAATCTCACTGGAATACACTGTATGGAAGCGAGGTCATTTGGGAGAGTGTGTGTGTGTGTGTGCAGGTGACCGACCGTCTGATATCGGAGCGACTGAAGAAGACTCCTGATGGATTCTCCCTCACTGATGTTCAGCTCGCTGTGGTTCCTGTTCTGACCGCCCTCACCTCGTACCACAGCTACCTCGAGCAGCCCCGACAGGTGACACCGACACATGTACCCCGCTGTCCAGATTTGATAAAGTTTAGCTAGGGCTGTGTTCTAGACCGTATCGTAGACACACTTCGAAGGCTGTTTGAAATAACAAGAAGCAGAACTGAAATTGCATTGTTTATTTAGGGGTATTATTACATTTACATTGACTATACAATTATCGCATTTAAATGAAATATACATTTATTGAAACGTGTTCATACATTTATGTAAATATTTAAATCAAATAAGTTTAACTTAAATGTAGAACGTTTGTCACTCACATTTTTGAACACAGACTTGAAAGTGCATGATCCAAACCTACATTTTTATAATTCAGGACTTAAAAAAACATTTTGTAACATGATTTTGATGTACTATTTTCATGGTAATGCAACGTTTGAATTTAAACTGGGTTTCAAAGGATGAACTTTGAAAGATTTTAAGTGTTCAAGCGATATATAATTTCTGATGATTTCTAAAGTGTGAAAGAGAACAAGGCAACAAAGACGACTGATATGATGTAGGTTTTTGAGGGGCACTCTTGCCATAAATTAATCTACTACTTTTCCTACCTCATTTTTAACAAAACAGATTGTCTTAGACCTTTCCAACGGTATATAGTTTGTCATGATCAGATTAGGATTTAATTGTAATATAGTGAAGTACACGTAGGGGTCCACTGAGGGGCCGGGTGGAAGTTAACAGGTTAAATTAATCATGTTTATTCAAGTGTATTATAAAATTAAAAGTATACAATTATGTACTTGTATACTGCTTTAAATGTAAGAATACATTTATTAAACATTTTAATTAAATATTTACATTTGAAGCATACATTTAAACATTTAAATTTGTTATAATTGAATATTAATTTGTTAAATTTAAAGTTAGTACACACGTATGTACATTTATATATAAATTTAATTTAAGTAAATATTAATACTCAAATGTGTTTTTAAATTTAAGCTAGATCAAAAATGTAAGGTGTATTAATGTGTTTAACCTGTTAACTGTCACTCACGTTTTTGAAGATAGACATGAACGTGCATGATACAAACCTAAATTTTAATAATTCATGACTGAAAACATTTTGTAACATGATTTTGATGTGCCATTTACATGGTAATGCAATGTCTGATTTTAAAATGGGTTTTGAAGGATGAATTTTGAGATTTTATGTTTTCAAGTGATATATAACTTCTGATGATTTCTAAAATGTGATAGAGAAAAAGGCAACGAGGAAGTCTTTTTTTTAAACAAAGGTCAAAGCTCCTTTTGTAATGTAGATTTCTGAGGGTGCACTCTTGTCATAAATTCATCTATTACTTTTCCTACATAATTTTTAACAAAAAATATTGGTAAAATATATATTTGGGAGTCTTAGACCTTTCCAACGATATATAGTTTGTCAAGATTAGATTAGATTTGATTGTAATATAGTATAGTCAACGTAGGCGTCCCGTATACGGGACGGGGTGACATTTAACAGGTTAATGTAGAACACACTTGTCTGTTTCCTCAGAGGGAGCTGGTGCAGTGTTTGGAGAAGGGGCTGATCTATCGCTGTGCTAAGCAGTGTGTGGTGGCTCTGACCATGTGCACTGTAGAGATGCCTGACATCATGATCAAACTCCTGCCTGCTCTCATCGTCAAGCTCACGCACATCTCTGCCACCGTGGCCATGGCCTCGCCCATGCTGGAGTTCCTGTCCAGTGAGTGCAAGCCCGCCCACTCTCTCACTCTGACCAATCAGAGCCGCCCTACTCACTCTGACCAATCAGAGTATAGCACACATTCTACATTCAGGATACAGCCTCAGCGAAACGACACCTGTGGATCATACACCGCTCAAGTGCTGATGCTTTTTGTCTCGTCTCTCTCTTTTAGCATTAGTGCGGCTCCCTCATCTGTATGCTAACTTTGTAGCCGAGCAGTACGTCAGCGTGTTTGCCATATCGCTGCCCTACACCAACCCCTCAAAGTGAGTAAGCTCACACACACACACACACACCTGTGAACTCGCACATACAGACTTGATTAGCTATTTGACTGCTTGATGTTCAGTTATAATGTTACAAGAGATTTCTATTTCAAACATATGCCGTCCTTTTGAACTTTTGAGTCCATCAGAGAATCCTTCAAAGAATTCAGAAATGTTTCCTTAATCAGCATAATAGATTGATTTCTGGAGGATCGTGTGACACTGAAAACTGGAGAAATGATGCTAAAAATACAGCTTTACATCACATGAATAAATTACATTTTAATGTATATTCAAATAGAGAACAGTTGCTTTAAACTGTAATAATATTTCACAATATTATTGATTTTAGTGTATTTTTAATCAAATAAATGCAGCCTCCATGAGCCTTAATTATCCTAAATGATGTGTTTCCTTGTTATTTTCTGTTTGAAAACAACCTTTTTCAATATTGATAATCAGAAATGTGTATTGAGCAGCTAATCAGCATATTAGAGTGATTTCTGAAGGATCATGTGTCACTAATGATGCTGAAAATTCAGTTTTACATCACATGAATAAATTACATTTGAACATATATTCACATAGGAAGCAGTTACTTTAAACAGTAATAATATTAAACTATTTTATTGTGTTATTGAATCAAATAAAATGATCTTCAGTGATGTCTTTTCTGGTTTTTCCTTCACTCTCTGTAGGTTTAATCAGTACATAGTGTCTCTCGCTCATCATGTGATCGCCATGTGGTTCATACGCTGCAGACTGGCTTTCAGGAAAGACTTCGTTCAGTACATCACCAAGGTGGATGATGGGATTGATCAGATCGTCAGACATGTGTTTACAGATCGATCTGTTGCTCTTGAGTTGAAGTGTGTTTTGTGTGTGTGATTAGGGTCTCCGCTCAAACGCTCTCCTGCCGTTTGATGACACTCACGAGCAGAGCAGCTTCAGAGCGCGCAGCACCAGCCTGAACGAGAGGCCCAAGAGGTACACACACACACACACACACACACACACACGCACGCACGCAGGGCCGGATCACCGTTTGTCTCGTGTCAGGTTTGGCCGTGGGAAGGACTCAACGCATGATTGTCATTCAGGCGCCTCATTGGTTCATTTCTTTGATGGTAGTGTGGTGATCTCTGGCTTTGTGTGTCTGGTGCACATCAGAACATCAGCTGAGTTTTCACTTCCACTCACAGATGCTAGTTTGACTGTGGGACGTCTCGTCTTCCTCTGTGTTTCTCTTTCTCTGTGTTTCTGTTTCTCGAAGGCACATCAGAACCATTAACAAACCATGTTTCTTCAACTACGCCATCTTTAGGCCCCAGGGATTGATTTTTATTCGATTTAGACTTTTTTTTTGCTGTATGAAGGTCACATTAAAACTAGAGATTTTTTTTTTTTACATTTTCTAGCAAGACTTAGTTCGGATACTTTTCAAATGCCTTTGTTTTTAATAAAAAAATGCATGTTTGAAACCAAGATAGTCTAATTAAAAGAGGATATTGGTCATTAGTCGTTATTTTAACATTTATTTAACAATCAGTGTGTGTATTTTTTGGGTGAAAGCTATGGATTTTGCAAAATTCAGTATATTTATAAATATATTGTTATGTTTTAAAACATGTTTTCTTTGCTTTTTTGTTAATTTTTTTGTAGGTTTTTTGGTCTATTTATATATATATATATATAAATAGACCAAAAAACCTACAAAAAAATTAACAAAAAAGCAAAGAAAACATGTATATATAAAACATATATATATATAAAACAAAACTAACTATCTAATTTCCACCACAGGGTTATGATGAGTTATGATTTAAGATGTGATGGAAATGACATTTTTGTGCGGGTTTTGTTCATCCACGGTTAAACATTAGGATTATTTCTAGGCAAATTTAATTGACAAGTTTAAAAAGTGTGTGTTAATGGAGTTAAATTTCTAAAAGGACTAAAAATGCCCATAGTTGAAGAAACGCCTGAATACAAACAGTTCACGCATCTCTAAAACTTGTGCTGATATTTGATATTGAGCTTATACTTAGCTTTTCTTTTCTATTCCTTATTATTTCCATCCAATTCTTATTCATTCATTCATTCACTCACTCTCTGTCCTTGCTTTTCTTGATTGGTTGTGGAAAAGCCATTGTCCCAAAAGCCAGTTTACTTTTAACAGGAATCTCCATAATACTACATATAATACGGCTTACTAAACCCTTTTAACCAGCACAGCTGATGCAGCACACAATGTAATAAGAAGACATATCACTAATACAGTCCATGATCAGTTGTGTCCAGAGTCACATGACCATCTAATCTCACTGTCCTGATACTGATATCAGGTTCATTCTCTGGAAACCATCCGTGCTCTTTTGTATTCTTTTGTAAGTCTCGTGTCTTGTCTCGTCATCGACTCGGGAGCTTCGAATGAAAAGCCTGAAAAAGAGAAAGTTCCAACCAATGCATTTACATGCACAAGAATATACACACATTTGTGAAAATGTAGTCGAACAAATCATTTATTTATACTCTCTCTGTTTTGTTAATACCATTAATGAGCATCATTCAAGGTCAGATCAAATTACTGTATGACGTTTTGAAAATTATTGCGAATTTAAGAATGAATGTGAAATAAAAATAAATTTTAAATAAAACAATCATAAATTGCTAATTAATTTGTTTAACTGTATGCCATGTGAAAATTTAACCAACATCTGCTAATGTTTTTTTATATTATTAAATATAAAGTTAATATTTTAGGTCAGAGTCTGGCAAGTAAATGTTCATTTCAGTATAAATGTTCCCCTAGAAAACCAACTTTAATCTTAAATGATGTGCATATAAACATGGTTCATACCTGTTTGTGCTCTTTCTAGTTGATCAGGCCTTTCATTCTCTGTTCCAGATTCTATTTTAACTCCATCCGGTCATTCATTTGTTTGCTGTATTAAATCACACACACATACACACAATCATATCACTGTTTTCCTATTAATATTAATTTCCAGTATAATGATCATAGCAGTGTCTGAATGCTTTTTTCTTCCCTGTACCATGTGTTTGTGCTCTTTCTGATGAGTTTTTCATTTATTTTCTCCTCTTTCATTCCTTTGGTAGAATGCTGACAGTATATTGCTTACTTTATGCCTTGTTAAGTGTCTGTTGATCTTTTTGATGCTGTTTCTCCTTCCAGTTTTCTGTTTCCTCCTTTTGTTTTCTTATTGTTTTTTGAGTGTCGTCCCTGTTTTCTGGTTCTCAGTGTGCGCTGCTGACCAAGTTACTTTGTTTTCCTTTCACTTCCTTATTTGACCCCTCCCCCCTCCTCTGATTGGGCCATGCGTGGTGGGCGTGGTTTGGGGGGGTGCCCACACCTGGGATCCGTCACCTGTGATTGGTCGCTGGCCCCTTTCGTGACACTCCACAACCAATCGCACTCCCCCATCCACCCATGCTGACATGGTTAAAATGCCCCAAATTCCCCCTGACCCTCCCTGGTCACGACGTTATGCTGACGCACACCTGACCTCGTTTGCCCTCGGGGCAGTTTGCGGACGACCAAAGTGGCGAAGCAAGGCCCCAGCGCAAACTCTCCCGTTAAAGACCTGAAAGATCTGTCGGCCATGGACGCCTTCCGCTCCCGAAGCATCAGTGTGTCCGAGCATGCGGTGCGCAGGTAGAGCATTTTTGGTCACCTCAAAACTCAACAACCGATTGATATCCCTGCTTTTCCTTTTCTGTATGCAGGGACGGTGGGCGGGGCTTGGGCATTCGGGGGTGGGGCGTTGTCTTGCCGATGCGGGGTGGGCGTGAACATCTGGTTTGGGCTAATTCTGATTGGGAAGGAAAGGGTGCATGCTGGAGGAGGGTTTTGTCATTTTACGGTGATGTCGACTGCATGCGCTGAGCCTCGGAGCATCTGTTTTTATTTCTGCCTAACCCCGTTTGGTATTTGCTTTTATCATGCTTATCGTGCCGTTTGTGATGGTGTTTTTTTTTTTCTGTCCATGAGCAAATTAGTACGGAGCCCCTAAAGGGACATGGTGATGGAAAAAAAGAAGACGAGTGTTTTTGTGTTTTCCTGCAGATCTTTTGTGTTCCCCCAAGAAACTTTGCATTCACTCGAGAAACATTGTGTTATATATCAGTCCTTGTGCGTTCTCTCGCAAAAAGTTTTATTTCAGTGCTTTCGTGCTTTCTCGCAAAACTTTTACATTCTCTCACAAAAATCTAGCGTTCCTCAAGAAACTTTGCATTATCTTGCAAAACTTTTACATTCTCTTGTAAAAACTGTTACATTATCTCCAAAAAAATGTTTTTTTATGATGAATAATATGAGATTGGAGGAAAAATGATATTTATTTTGCATACGCTTGCAAAACTTTTAGATTTTCTTGTAAGACATTTGCGTTCACCCAAACATTGCATTATATTTTACTGTTTTCCCCAAAACTTTGCGTTATATTTCAATACTTTTACATTCTCTAGTAGAAAAACATTTGCATTCCCTCAATATACTTGGCAAAACTTTTCCATTTTCTTGTAAAACACTTTCGCGTAATCACACAAAACTCTAAATAAATATGCGTGATCGTAAAACATTCATGAGGTGGGAGGAAAAATATTACAATGCTTTTGCAAGCTAACACAAAATTTCTTAGGGAAACACAATACTTTTGCGAGACAAACATTGCATTTAAACACAAAGCATTCCCTCGCAAATGTTCGCGATCCCCAGAGAAACTATGCATTATATGTCAATGCTTTTGCATTCTCTTGCAAATCTCTTGTGCTCCACCAACAAACTTTGCATTCTCTTTCAGAACTTTTGCGTTCCTCTGAAAAATCTGGCAAATTAGCATTTGCAAACAAAAGCACATCCAAATGCTTTGAAAAATAATATTTCCCATCCCATTTTTTCCATCTCCATGTCCCTTTAGGGGCTCTGTACTGCACACAGGAAGCATGCGCAATTAAAGGATGTGTTTACACATTCAAATGACTAGCTTCTCTGTCTTTGCTGTTTGTTGAATGAGATAGACGGCAGTAATTCAGCTCCCAAACACTAGGGGGCGCACTCCACTTGCTCATCCTGCTGCCTGTCTGAGCCTGTTTTAACCTTCACTTATTCACATCATTTCCACACACTCTTTACCCATGATCCAGGTACAGTATCCATCCATGTTTTATCATACTGCATTTTGTATCATGAACAAAAATTCGCACAATAATACGCTGCGAACACGCTGAAAATGTTTCACTGACACCCTCTTCAAATGCTGTTCATCCATGGTTTGCTTTCGACCCAATAAAAAGGGTTTTTCAGGGCTTATACTTACCTGATATCATCTCAAAGCCGTATTAATTTCTTTCTTGTGTAAAACACTTGTGCTTTTTCCATTCAGCAAAATACATTCTGTTGTTTTCCCCTCACAGCTTTGTTTTCATTTGCATAAATATGTAGTCTAATCTCCATGTGCTCCTGAACTCATTAACAAACTGCAGTGTGGCACACAACCAGCAGATGACAGCCGAGCATCAGATGAGATCTCCAGTACTATCTTTCCTCAGATGTCAGTGGTTTATTAACCCAGTGCATCTAATTACCATAAAAAACTATTAATCAGTTCAGTGCCTCCAAGTTACAGGATGTTAATGAATAAAGCGTCCGCTATTAGCGAGCAAAGGGACTTCACACGGCATATTTGTTTTATTAGCTAGCATGTCTGCTAATTACCCTGCCATCGGTTTACTAATTGCCTAAAGAATTTATGTGCCAAGGGCTTTTCTTTGGGTAACTCCAAGATCGCTCGTTATGATTTAAAAAGCAAGCTAATAATGCTGGACTTGATCTAAATCACAAGCAGTTTGACTCTTCCTGTGTTAAAGGAATATGTACTGCTTCAGTTTTGGGGTCTGAAATTTCTTCGAAACTCATAAAAAGTGTTTTTTTTTCTCCTCTAAAAAAATCTAATATTAATTGCTCAGTTGCAATCCAGTGGTGATTTGTACTCCAGTCACTATTCCACACATTCATATTCAGCTCTGTCTGTTCAGCTTAATGCATCAATAGAGAAAAAAGTGCATCGCCAAACCACATCATTTATTATTCCACAGACATCAACCACCATCTGACTGCAGCTGATAGAGATGATTGAGGGCTTGATGTGCATGTGAAGAGCTGGTGAACAGTGAAACCTTTTCTCCGTGTTACAAGGCAGTGAAAAGAGGTTTATGATCGAAATTGTGCCTTTTGAAAAAGATCAACTGGTTTAGATGATATGATACATTTCATAAAAGGTGGTGTTATGATCAGCTGTACTGGAACCCCAGGATTCAGAGACTTAATGGACATCGTATGCGGCTGGAATAATATAGCATGCTAATTTTGATTGAAATATTTAAAATTGTATGAATTTAACATGCAAACAGAATTTGAGAGGTTGAGGCATCCTCTTCAGCTGAAGAATTGCTGAATGATCAGATGTAAAGACACAAACTGGGACTGTGTGTGTGTGTGTGTGTGTGTCTGTGTGTGCGTGCGCTGGATGACCCTGTTGACAGACGCTGGAGTGATTGGGTGGGGTGGTTAAAGCTCATGTTGTTGGATTGATCCCGGTGTGCCCTTGAGCGAAGCAGCTGAAGGAATGCTCCAGAATTAACTTCTCTCTATCGACAGCATTTGTCCATCGCTACAGAAAATAACTTTGACCCTTCTATCAGGTGGTGTTTACACCAACACACTTTCAGTGGAAGCGCACAGGTTCATTCACTCTTAGGGTTTAAATGCAAAAATGCACTGCTGGAATTTCCGTTAAACATGTTTAATGTACAAAAAGGAAAGATTCTGTTATTAATTTGTATTAAATGCATTGCTTTCCCGTATTACTGTATTAAATTGCATGGCAGTAACAGTGAAAAATTAAATGATTTAATAGTTAAATTAACTTAAAATGTGAATGCCATTTGTAAATGACATATAAGTAGGTGCTATTTCATATTAATTTATATTAGAGAAAATAATACTAGAGTTTAATTATATTAGTAAATTAAATTTAAAGAAATGTATTAATATAAAGTAAACAAAAAAGTACATAATTAAAGTTGTATATAGAAGTAAAAAATATGGTTAATAGAAAAATGTAATTATGATTTAAATTTAGGTAAATACAAAAATTACACGTTAATGTTTAGAATTTTTTTTTTTAAATACATTTTGTTTAAATAAATAATTTCCCCCTTTTATTAAATAGTATAGTGGAGTGAGCAGAAAGTCCAGGGAGGGACTGGAACCTAAAGGAATGTGTTTTTGTATGAGTGTGTCATCTCTTGTGAGGTGTTATAAAGACAGAATATAGTTGTTATTGTGACCGAGGTTGTGTTGGTTTATGAAGCATCCGATGACGAGGGTCACACTGACTCTCTGCAGTAGATGCTTCTGTCTTTTGTCTGTGTTTGTCCACACGCGCTCGTATCATCCACATTCAGCCCTTGTCCCCCGGTGAGATGAAATGAAAATGGGCTTTTGTTGATGTTGGATCAGTTTGGTTTTTTTCACACCTCAGATGTACGTAGAAGTGCAGTGCCAGACGTGTAACTGTCCTCATGATTCAGAGCGCTTGCTAACATGTTACTAGTGTTATAATGTAAGATAATGCAGATGCGTTTGCTTTGATATTCCTGGAGTGTTCTGGGTAGTTTTAGCACGATTCTACAGAATGTTCTGATTGGTTGCTTGGGTGTTATGAGATGGTTGTGATTGTTTTCTTTACTGCAACCAAAAGTGTTGGACTCAGTATAACTGAGACCTGGGTCCTGAATCAGCTGTCTGCTTTATTAATTGTATATAATTATTTGTATTTATTATCATAATATGTATTCACTGTGTATATTATTTTGTCGAAAACAGTAATTTAATGGGAGTCTCCCAAGAAGGTTATTTTTGTATTTTTAAAGTATTGTTTTCATTTGATATTTAATTAGAATTTTACTTTTTTATTTTATTTTATATTTTTAACTAAAGATATTAGACCAACTGAGACAATTATTAGTTTTTTTAAAAGTATATATCTTTTATTACATCAACTGGCTTTTGTTCTGACTTTATAATAACCCTTACAGTAAAGACTGAAAAAAACATTTAAAATAATATTTTCATAAATTGATAATCTCTATCCATGAAAAAATAAAATAAAATAATATATATAGATATTATTTTATTTTATTTTTTCATATATATATATATATATTTTTTTATTATTATTTATTTATTTATTAGTTTTTAATTTTTTCATTTTAAGTTTATTTTTGAAATCATCATGTGTTTTGTGTAGGGCATCTGATATTTATGACAATTTCTTCAATCTTTTATCATCCAGCAGGTAAAATGTTGCATCTTGTTACACAGTAAAGTAAACACACACATGATTTCAAGCACCGTAGCATTCCTTGCGTGTGTGTGTGCGTGCGTGTGCGTGCGTGTGTGCGTGTGTGTGGTGTTAATGAGAAGTTTCTCAGGTCAGAGAGTGGATGTCGCAGTCAGAAGTGCTTTAGCTCAGCGGCGTTGTCAGCGGTGTGTGTTCACGTGGGTTGGTGTGTGTGTGTGTGTGGTCTTAGTGTATGGAGATGATGTGGGCTCTGCTGATTTCCCCGGGGATGCTGTTGCCGTGGTTACAGAAGGGCAGGATGCTGATGGCTGCCTTAGATTAATGCCATCACCTGGATAATCACACGGCTCTCCACAGATGTGTGTGTGTGGCTGGCAGATGAACTTTTCTAGGTGTGTGTGTGTGTGTGTGTGTGCGCCATGCTCTCTCTTACTTTCTCTCCTGCTCAAGGTTTGTCAGTCCCAGTTTTGTGTCACTAAAAGAGAACCAAGAAAAGCTTTGACTAAACAAAGCAGATCAAGGAATCATTGACTCAGAATTGACTCAAGAGTTAATGAAGTCTACAGTCTACAGTCTGTTCCAGTGTTATCTCTATTTTTAGTAATTTAGTAAATTAGCTTTTATTTTTTTATATTTTCAGTTTTTCATAAAAAAAAAAGTTTATGTAAGTAATGATTTTATGTGCTAGAGTTGTTTTGGTTAGTATTTTTGATTTTATATTATTATTATTATTATTATTATTAAGGTTTAACTGATTTTTTTAGTTTTAGTTGAGTTTTTTTTTTCTCAGTTCTTCAGTTTCAGTTTTCTACAGTTTTTATCTAATATTTGTATATATACGGTATATTTTTCAGCTTTATAACAGCTAACAAAAACTACTTTTTATAGTCAACACAATAATAATCCTGCTCTGTTCCTTCCAAAAAATATCACATATTACTTCTTAAATATTGCACACGAGTCATATGGGCTACTTGAAGAAAATGTTAGCTTTTTTTTTTAAAGCTGATTTTTTGTTTTAATGGAGAAATATTCATATGGTTCTAGAATTATTTGAGTGTGACAGTTTTCATTCAAGATTTGGAAATTGTTCTTTTTCTCTATTTCTGTTCAGATTTAAAATTTTTTAATCTGTTTTAGTTTTATAAATTCAGCTAATTGTAGTACCTCCATTTATTATATTTCAATTGCAGTTTTATCTAGTATTTAAATGTAGTATTTCAGCTTTATTTCCATTAAAAACTACTTTTAATAGTTTTAGATAACAAAAACACTAGAGAGCGAGTTTTTTTTGGGGTAAACTGTTCCTTTAAGCAAAAATAAACTTGCACAGTATCTCTGATTTGATTCATAAAGGAGTAAGCATCTGTTTTAAGTGTGTGTGTGTGTGTGTTTAAAAGGGCCACTCCCGCTTCAATCGGCATCTGAATCTGATTTATTACATCTTCACAAACACACTCACACACTCTCATCTCTAGCTGCACACTGTGTCCTAAGCAGCCGTGACGACTGATAAATATCACTAACCGTCAGAATCAGAATCAGATGACTCCGAATCAAATGAATCTGAATCAGATGACTCTGAATCAAATGAATCTGAATCAGATGACTCCGAATCAAATGAATCTGAATCTGAATCAGTCAGTGGTTCAGAGTTGTGGTTAGGACATGGTGTCAGAGACTAGCTGAGGTCTCAGAGCACTCTTTGACCTGGTGAGCTCTCCTGTACCTGTGTGTGACCCCTGACCCCGTCCTGTGCAGGATGCAGACGTCCAGCACCACCTGCAGCCTGGGCTCGGCTGACGAGAACGCAGTGATGCAGGCGGACGACGCGCTCAAGACGGTCCATCTGGAGCTGACGGAGACCTGTCTGGACATGATGGCTCGATACGTCTTCTCCAACTTCTCTGCGCTGCCCAAGAGGTGCTCACCACAAACCACACGCCACAGCTCTGCTACATTCACAGCCCTCAGTCAGTCACATTAGTAGCGTGTTTGTTCAGATTTAACAGTCCAATTAATCGCTATCAATTATATTGCAATTCAATATTTGATTAGAAAATCCAGTAACTGAAGATAAAATAAAATAAATGTTACTACATCATGTCAGATAGAAGCATTGAGACATGATTTATTGAAGTCATGTAAAATAGTAGTAATTGCACTTAATAATAATACATGAAATTGATAATTGTAAATTAATGCTAAGTTAAACAGAAGCAGTTAGTAATAAGTATTAGTATTTTTTTAAAAAACTAAAAAATAATAATAATTACAGTATTGTTATAGTAGCCTTACTTCAATCATAAACATCCATTACTAACTGTTTAGTTTAATGTTCATTTAAAATAAAATAATAAACATTTATAATAATAATTGCCTACTTTAAACTGAAACTGTGAGTCATGTTTTATTTAAAAAAAATGTTAAATGTGCAATTAATTTTTTTTTACAAAAGATTAATTGCCCTGCTTTAAAAAATGAAACCATAAATAATTGTGTACTTTTGTATCATGTTTAAAAAATAAAAATGTATAATTTATAAAAACTAGTACGATACAGTACTAAAACAATACAAATATGTTTTTCATTAAGTCATTTATGCCAGTAGACCTCACTGACCAGTTGTTTAGGAAAAATCCACCAAAGCTGTTCTCCCATCAGACTTTAATGAAGTTGTAATTTCATTCATTTTTCAGTCACTTTGAAATAAAGAGTCAGCTAAAGGAGTAAAAGCATTGAGCGTGTGTGCAGAGCTGCTGTTGTCTCTGCTTTTTCTCTTTCTATCATTTTAGGCTGGTTTACAGACTTTCAGCTAGAACTGTAATCGCTTGACCGTCATCCTTTTGTTCGGTGTCTGTTTGCAAAGCTTTGAATAATACTAGTCTCTCATCTCTGCGGTGTGTGATGAATGCAGGCCGCTGAATGCTGCATCGATTCCCCTTATGTTCCAGAGCAAACTTCCTTTTCTGTCACTCTTATAGTAGTTGTTTTACCTGTGTGAATAGACACATCAGCTGATGTCCTTATTCAGCCTGTTGTTTGGTCCCTGTGAGAGATGGATGGCTCTCTCACAGTGACACTAAATACGATGATTGATGTGCTTGTGAACTCTTCCTCTCTCAGGTCTCCCATCGCAGAGTTCCTGTTGTCCGGTGGCCCCAGTATGACTTGGCTGGTTGGGAATAAGTTGATCACCATTACGACCAGCGGTGGCTCTCGAACCCAAGCCCTTCTGGGTCTGGACATGGCAGAGAAGCCCGGAGGAGGAGAAATGACCAGGTTACAATCGTTTCAACATAGATGGCACCAACCAATCATGCTAGTGCTATGGGCTAACGTTTTAGCACATTGCTAACATGAATTAGAATGTGCTAGCATGTTTATAAAATGTGTCCCAATGTTCATACTGTCCATCTTAAATAGTATGTGAGATTAGAATAAGTGTGTCCCAAAGCAGAGGTTGTTGAAAAGTGTATGCCATGCACACTCTGATGGCCAATATTACCCACAATCCACTGCGCTTTGGTGAAGGATTCTATCCAGAACTACAAACACTAATAAAACTCGTAAAAAAAACTACAAACATGGCAGAAGATAGATGAACGATGGATAGATAGATAGATAGATAGATTGAAAGAAGGGTAGATGGATGGATGGATGGATGGATGGATAGATGGAAAGATGGATAGATGGATAGATAGAAGATGGATATATAGATGATAGATGGATGGATGGATGGAAAGATAAATGGATAGATGGATAGATGGATGGATGGATGGATGGATGGATTGATAGATGGGTAGATGGATAGATTGGAAGATGGATGGATAGATAGATGGGTAGATGGATAGATTGGAAGGTGGATGGATAGATAGATGGGTAGATGGATAGATTGGAAGATGGATGGATAGAGAGATAGATAGATGGATGGATGGATGGATGGATGGATAGATAGATGGATAGATAGAAGATGGATTTATAGATGATAGATGGATGGATTGAAAGAAGGGTAGATGGATGGATAAATAGATAGATAGATAGATAGATAGATAGATAGATTGAAAGAAGGGTAGATGGATAGATTGGAAGATGGATGGATGGATAGATAGATAGATAGATAGATAGATAGATAGATAGATAGATAGATAGATACTGTAGATGGATAGATGAACAGATAGATAGAATATGGATAGATAGATAGATAGATAGATTGAAAGAAGGGTAGATGGATAGATTGAAAGATGGATGGATAGATGGATGGATGGATGGATGGATGGATGGATGGATGGATAGATAGATAGATGGATAGAGAGATAGATAGATGGATGGATAGATAGATAGATAGATAGATGGATGGATAGATAGATAGATAGATAGATAGATAGATAGATAGATACTGTAGATAGATAGATGAACAGATAGATAGAATATGGATAGATAGATCGATAGATAGATAGAAAGATAGATAGATAGATAGATGGATGGATGGATAGAGACAGGAAGAGGAAGAGCTTCATGTGACTGTGTTCACTGCTCTGAGTCTCAATATAAAGACAGTACACACATGTTCTGCAGGTCTGACCCGTCCTTACACACCCGACAGACGAAAGAGGCTCCTGCCAAACTGGAGTCACAGTCGGGCCAGCAGATCAGCAGCAGCACTCGCACCCGCGTCCGCTCCATATCAGGTGACACACACACACACACGCACACACACACAACACACACACACGGAGCTTTCAGTGAAAAACATTCAAAATTTGACATTAAACTGAAATTAAGTTTAAAATACCAGCATGTCTAAAACTAAATAAATAAAAATATTAAAATCAAAACTAATAACAATAACCTGAAATATATAAAAATAAAAGCTAGTTCAAAACATGAATGAAAACTATAATAGTACATGGTATTAAAATAACACTGCTCTGTTCAACATACAAGAATCATGAATTCAGCATGAAATCAAAATGTGTTTAATTGTTCTATTATTGTTGTGAATAATTCTTAAATGCATGCTACTTTTAAAATAAATGGTCTAGTAAATAGTAGAGTCATTATCACAATTACAGCTAAAATGAACTGAACCATAAAACCTTTTTTGTTACCCGAAATAAAACAAATGTTAACTGACAAAATATACAAAACAACTAACATTTCTCATTTTTATTGGACCTTAAAGTGCTGAAATAACTAAAAAAATAGCAGTAACTAAATTCTAAAAAAATGCTTTAAATTAAATGTGGAAATTATACAAAATAAAAACTAATTCAATATATGTAATATATTAGTATATAATGATATGTAATATTTAAAACTAAATAACAAAAGTCTTATAAAACTAAAAGTAGTACTACTAAAAAAAAGAAGTAAAAATAATAGAATTTTACATGATAAGAAATCTAATAAAACAACAGTGGAAGATGGTGAAGTCACTAGAAGCCCCTCGTGGTTCCTCTGTGCAGGTGGTCACGCTCTGCGGGCCGGGCCGGCTCAGAGTCTCAGTCCTCTGGTGGCGTCTCCTGAGGGGGAGTACAGCGGCCCTCTGCCCCCGCCGGGACCCCCGCTGGAGGTGCTGGGGTCCCAGAGAGGAGTGGACGAGCACTCGGCGTCCTCCGCATCACAGTCCTCAGCGCCGCTCAAAGACAAGTCCAGCCTGGCCGAGTTTGTGCCCGTGCTGACGCAGGGCTGGGCCGAGATCTTCATCCGCAGACCCTCAGGTACCACACAGATTTACCTCCTAACCTCGTCCCGGGCCGCAATTATCACCCTCTCGCTCTCAATTATGACACATTTGTGCAGGCACTAAAATTAAATCATCATAACTCCATTCCAAGGGCGTTTGAGAGGCGCATGAGTGATCTTGCGTCCCGCAGGGCATGCCATGCCATTTCCAAAGCTTCATAATAGTTTGACTCAGACCTGCCGTGCCCACGGGCCCCATTTTCCTCAGCTTTTCTCCTCCGTCTGCCTCTAAATGAAGAATAGCTCGGGAGCATTTAGCAGATTTGTATTTTTTTTTGTGCATTAATTGCGACGTGTCCTTGAGTGCTTCACTTCTTGAAGAATAACACGTGACAAGATGCTTTTTCAGTGCGGTTCATGAGGATTTCTTGTGGTTTTGTCACTATTTGTGCATTTCTTTCTTTCTCATGTCTACTTAGAACCATTTTTTTATGTTTTATATTTCTTCTTGTAATCTCTCTCTTTTGTGGTCTTTCTTTGAGTTGAGTTCAGTTTGGTTCACTTTATATTATGAGAAACAGTCAAAAGCCAAATAATAGGCTAATAATAAAGTACTCAAGTCAATCAAGTTATCAGTACTTTAAAATAAAAATAAGGTTAAAATTAAAGTGTTTGTCGTACATTTTATATATTTTATTAATAAATGCATTTAAATGTAATACAGTTAAATTAATATATTGATATAAAATGTAAAATAATTGTACTTTATCTTTATCCAAGTATTTGTTTCCGAACAGCCAAAGGCTTCCTCTCTGTGTAGGAAGTGACATCACACATTGTAACCTGTTTGTCTTCTTGATTTTTGTTTTCAAGCATTTTACACGTAACATGTAGCCTCCTCAGATCTGGTTTTAGTCCGATTTTATGATTCAAAAGTCAAATAAAAAAATAAATGATATAAAAACAAAACATGTTAAAAATGTTGTGTACTCAATATTAAACAAGGATTAGATCACACTGTGAAGTGTAAAAACTATTTAATGCATGAATTTGTTCTAATGCGTAATATACATTAGCTCTATTGTTTACATTATCTTATGTATTTTAACAGTTTTGTTCACTAAAACACATTATTACTTGCTTTTGATACTTTATTTGAACTAATTATTATTGCCTCATTGCTATTATATATGTATTTAAAGTAATTTTTAAGGCTAGTGTTCACTTCTTCCTATTTTTATTACTAAAAGAATAAGTATAATTATTTGATTACTTGAGTAATTGACAGAATAATCAACCAGTTACTTGTGACAGTCTTAATAATCACATTTATTTGTTTTCTTAAATAACTTTAATATGTCACCATGTGATGTTTTGAAGATACACCAAAGGAAATGGATTCTGAAAATATTGATCTGAGGAGTATTTCCTGTAGTATATTTGTTTCCTCTGATTAGTTTGAGTCTTCGATCATGTTTTAAAGCGTGCTCTGTAAATCTGCTCTCAGGGAACACCAGCTGGCTGATGTGTCTGGAGAACCCGCCGAGCCCCTTCTCGTCTGAGCTGGGGAACGTCCCGCTGCAGGAGCTGTCCAGTGTGCTGATGGCCATGGACGGGGTGAAGGAGCCCCAGAGCGAGGCCCCTGTGCCCCAGCCGCAGGGCAGGCCCTGTCCCATCCAGCGCTCCAACACCGGTGAGCTGCCGGCTCTCAAAACAGCACTGTTTCAGCTTATGTTCCTGGAGTTTATGGAGTAGAAATGTTAAATTCGCAAATTATTTTCCAAAAGTTTAGACATTTTTACTTAATCAGGGATATTAAAGGTGCCATAGAATGCATTGTTACCATATTTTAAATGGTTCTCTGATGTCCCCAGAGTGTGTATGCAAAAGTTTATCTCAAAATAGCTTGTTGATCTTGTGCAGATTGACCACAAAGAGGGTAACTTTATTAGTTAACATCATTAAATAATGTTCTGATTGAAGTATTAAGGTCCTTTACTTAATAATGTATAAAGCACTAATACCATACTGTAAATGTCCTGCATTGGAAATGTTAGTTAAGTATAATCAGGTATAAACATTACTTAATGTACGTATAATCAGGAATATTGATTAAAAGGTTTAAAAATGAAAAACGTGACGTGACATTCAGCCAAGTATGGTGACCCATACTCAGAATTCGTGCTCTGCATTTAACCCATCCGAAGTGCACACACACACAGCAGTGAACACACACCCGGAGCAGTGGGCAGCCATTTATGGGGGAACATTTCCTTAGAAAATGACAGTTATCCACTGTGTCCTCAGTGGTCTATGGCGACTCCTATGTTCGTTTGTGCATCCCAACACACAACACTTTTACTGGCTCTTTGGCGCTGACATTGTTTCTCCAGCAGCTAGAGCAAGAGAACAGTAATGGCGGACTGCTGCTTCTCACTCAGGGCTGTGTATATGCAAATAGGGCAGAGAGTGTCACAAATGGGCGGGACTTTCACCGACTATGACATCATAGTCTGGAACTGCTCATGTGAAGAGACTGTTCATGATATTTTGTAAATATAAAACAATGGCTGGTTTTTTCAAACACCTTATAAAAGTGATTTTTGCATTCTATGGCACCTTTAAATATGCAAAATAATTATGTGCAAGATCATGTCTGGATGTCATTAGCTGAATAAAAAGGTATACTTAATAGTATGCAGGTATGCTAGTCCAAATGAAGAGATAAAAAGTAAGAATAACAAACTACATTTACTATAATATGGCAGAAATGGTAAAACTAGTATGCTGTTTCAATGCTGTATGTTGCCTAGAATTTTTATAAAAACAGTATGTAAGAGCACACATTGTGGATATTCTTTTCTGGATTTTTATTTTTTTTCATTATCATATTTCATTTGAGTGTTTTATTTCTCTTATTGGCCGTCTCACCTCTCTCTAACATACAGTGCATGTAAGTGCCACACATTAAGAAGAGAAAGCATTTGTCCTCCACAGTCCTCTTGAAGGCGCTCTACACATCTGTCGGCCTGACTCTCTCTGACTGTTTCTGTGTGTTTCCTCTGGGTCCATGCGGTGTTGATGGCTTGGCCTGTGTTGGTTTTGTCTGGGTTTGTCGCTGCAGTGGGTGCTCTGGGCTCTCTCTGCTCCCCTGAAACACCCGGCAGGTTACACAGGAGTATATCGTGGGCAGGTAGATATGTATGTGGCTCTGAGCACGTACACGCGCCGCTCGAGAGTGTTTCTGTAGCTTCCTGTCTTCATTAACACTCAACGATCCAGATCAAAGCAACTAATCAGCGCTCAGCTCCACACAGAAACAGAGATGGGATTGATTCCTGATTCTCCTTTTCCTGGAGCTCTTTTCACTTCCCTTCACACGTTTTCTTGCGTCCGTGAATTTGACTTGAAAGGCATCTTTCTCTATTAATGTTTTCCTTCTCTATGTGTGATTTCAGTTTGATCTGCATGTTATAGCTGGACAGTGTGGATGAAAAAGGTTTTGAAGGGCTGAGACGTTTCAGTCGTTCTATTAAAATCCAGAATATAGGTATCTGACATAACTTGTCTGTTAACTTGTCTGTATTTAGTATCAATATATTTTAGGTTAAAATGTACATGAATGTGCAAGGAAAATTTTATTTTTACAGGTGATAAAAAGTTTATATTTTGTCAAATCAAATAGCTTTTTTTCTTTTCTTTTTTGCTGTCGTAATGAATTTTGAAACAATGTAGTTTTTGCAATCATAATATCATAATATCATTTGTCAAATTATTATTATTATTATTATCATTATTATATCCGTTATTACTTTTATTTTACAATATAACCATATACTGCATAATAATAATAAAAGCAGTATTTGCCTGCATTACTAGACCTTTCAGTCAGTTAAAAATATGAATTGCATGATTTGGCAATGCACTGAATTAATCTGTGCATTAATATTTAATGCATTTTGAAGGCTAATAAAAAAAATGGGATTTTCTTTATAAAAAATATTTTTTATGTAATTTTTGTAATTACAGAAAAAAAATCTAATATTATTTAGGTATTAAAATGTGTATGAAATATTCTTAAATGTCTTAGTTTTTTTTTTACTGTATCACCCAGCCATTCTTACTATTATTAGTCAGATGTAGCTAAAATGTTCAATATTAATTCAATTTTTTTAAATGATTGTTATTACCATTATCAGTTCATTTCATAATTTTATGCATTTGCTTCAAAATAGAAATTTATATTAATAAACAGCAATATTTAGCTTCATAATAGTGCTGTCAGTGTAATTAAAAAAACAACTAAATTAATGATAATATTTTATAATTACATGATATTCCGAAGGATAATAAGTCAGATAATTCAAAAGAACATTTTAAGGAAGCTCAGAACAAACATGTAAATATTAAAGGGCTGGTAAATGTTTTTATCATTATTTTTCAGACAGAGAGAGAGTTTTAGCGGTGTATGTCTGCTTCAGTTTCTTTTGTGAGCTCGACGGACCCTGCGCTAGCATACAGACCTCAAATCTAACACATATAGACATTTCACTGGGTCTCTAAAAGCATGTTCTGTAAAGCCTTTCAGTGTCAAATCCGTATTGAACCTGCTTCAACTGGATCAGCGTGTGTGTGTTTGTGCAGGTTTGGTCTCCAGATGGCTCTGCATGTGTTAGAGAGTTTCTAGACTCATCACAGATATCCTCTGCTACAGTGTGATGGGACAACATCTGGTTTCTTGTCTCTCAGATTCGGTTGTGTTGGAAGAAGCTGGACGGAGCAGAGCGACCGAGTCCAGAGAGCTGGAGGAGTTCGAGGGCGTAGCGTCTGAACCCATCTTCATGAGCGCAGCTACAACCCCAGCCGGCTTACTGAGCAGAGTGAGGGAGTCCACACCAAACACACTCAACAGTAGACAAAACACTGTTAACAGTCATGCATTACAGTATTGTGCTACTCTGTAATAAATGTAATTGTGTAAGTGACTTTGTAAGGAAAGTAATGCATTATGCTACTTTTGTGTTACGTTTTACCTGGGCTGGGCTTGCGTTATAACCCAAAGGTTATATTTTTTTGTGAGACTGAAGGCCCTTTCATACAAAAAGTGAAATGAATAAGTCACAGGCTGAAGGAGAAGTCAAATCAAATCAGTTTATTTATAAAGTACTTCTTTATAATATCAACGTGTGTCCGAAGTGTCAGTGAATAAACGGGAAAACAAATTCACTTCTGCTATTTGAAAAACTAACTCCGATATTTTCTTGTAAATTTAAAAGTAATGTTACTCTTTTTATTTAATTTAAGCAATTTTAAAACAATCTTCACATAAACTATATTATATATGCATGAACTGTACATTATATCCTCTCATTTTAAGCGAAAAAAATTTAACCAATGACTAGAACAGTACAAGAATTTATCTATTTTTTTTTGTTCTTTGATTTACATTAATGACAGCATTAATAACAGCAGGTTTCACTTTAAAATAGCGCTGTCTGTTTAAAACCACGTGCACATGATGCAGATATGACACGTATATTCTCCAAACTCTTTATGGTCATTTAAAACTACTTTTACGAGGTAACTCGGCAAATTAACTCAGTAATTCGCTCGTCGCTTAATACAGAACTGCTAATCAAGATGATCTTTTGTTTTATTAAGTTATGCCAGAAACAGCTAATCTCTTTAAAAACTGGCTTTTTTTTTTATTTATTTTTTTCATTGCATTGTTATAATTTGTAAAAGTTGTACCCACCAACTGGCGACTGACACTGTTACATTGACTCACCAACGCTGATTTTAACTCTCATTTGGCGTCGACGAGTGTTAATTTTAGACCCTGTGTATATATTTTAAATTATATAAAAATAGATATATAAATGCAATTTAAAAAAAAATATATACTATATGTTTGTGTGTATTTATATATGCATAATATATATACAGTACACACATATATATATTACATAAACAATACCTTCTCTTTTATATGTTATATATTTAACCAGACAGTATATTTATTTCACTGGCATTGATAAATCCCAGAGTGATTGCTGTCCCTCTCCTCAGTCGTCCTCCACCTCGAGTCAGGACGATGAGAAGTCGACTCTGGAGGAGGTGAGTGAGGGCGGTATCCCCATCGATCAGCCTCCGCTGGGTCTCTCCACACCGGGACATCAAGAGGCAGACGTCTCATTATCTCAGGCCACCACCCTGAGCAAATCCAGCTCGTCCCCGGAGCTGCAGACTCTCCCCGAGGCCTTCACCAAAGCTGCGGTCCAGAGCGCCGCGGACGGAGACCTGCTGAGCTCCCGGATCCCCACGGTCCAGGCCAGCGAGAGAGAGACCTCGGGAGAGAGCGTAACATCAGCCGCCCCGTCCAGCTCCAGCGTCTCCGTCTCCTCGTCCTCCACCTCCAGGATGAGGCTGGAGTTTCCCACATCTCAGCCGGGACCCCTGTCTCCCGCCGGACACAGACCCCGAGGACACACCATCTCCGTGTCCGCACCCTCGTCCCGCAGGGAGAGGAAGATGGACCGAGACTCGTACCACAACCGAGGAGGAGCATCCAACACAGAGAAGAGCTCAGGACTCAGTCCCAGGTAACATGACATCCAAACTCGTTTTCTACCTTCATTTATTCACATCAGGAAGTTTGTTTTTCATGCAATTACACTAAACGCAAACTGAAGCTTTCAAGCATGTAGTACAGTATTATTGAGTTTATGCATGAAATAATAAATGCGTAAACGCATATACAAAATATTAGTATTTCAAATAAATGCTGTTCTTTTAAACGTTTATTTCAGCAAAGAATCATGAACAAAAAACCTGATAATAATCATAAATGTTTCTTGAGCAGCAAATCAGCATATTTGATACTAGAAAGGCCTCAGTAATAACACGATAAACATCACATCAACATGCTCCTAACAAGGATTCATTATTTATTACTCACATGTCCTTAAAAATGTTATCATTGCATCAAGATCTTTTAGAAACATGTCTTTTGATTGCATCTCACTTTTAGCAGATGTTTTTTATAATGAAGATGTGCACAATGGGACATTTTGTATAAAATAATGCAAGGGAAAAGCCTCCTGTGCAATGGTGTATCAGTTCTTATCAAAACTACAACTTTTAACAGTCTATTAAGGCTTTGCGACATGGCAAAATATATTAACAACACAATAATTATGTCCCATATATTACAATATTACAAATTTAATTTACCAATAATGGGAAAAGAAAAGCTTTCCACATGTTTGTTAAACCTTGAGAATGAATGTAAAGATAATTTAATTTAATTTAATTTAATTTACAGCACCATAAAATTGGTTTCTATCAACATGTTTTTTCTTGAACTCTGTGTTTTATGTTTCAGTACAAATTTATCATTAAAAAAGTGTCTAATTAAACAAATTAATATGACTTATTTTTTAATCGGTCTTTCAAAATGTAATGAAATAAAAGCATAATTACAACAAAACATTGCACAATAAATAGCACTGTATAACTGTATAGATTAATGAAGAAGGTGTATGATATTCTTATCATTATTACTTGAAAATTACATTTTATTATACAATAGCAATATAATTCTGTCATAATTTCTTCAAGTTAAACCAGTCTTTTATTTTGACGGGTTGTCGTGAAGTCTTTCAGGTTTGCTTTGAGTCTGAGTGTGTTTTTGACAGTAGTTTTTCTGAAATGAAATGATAAACCCTTATAATAGTTAGCCTATTAGCGACAAGCACTGACTAGCTGTTGTTGCATTTATTTTTGCTTTTAGATTTATACACATCGAGTAAAAATGTCCAGAGCTTATCATCGTTTTCGGCATAAATATATAGTTTTATTGCTCAGCCCTATAATCGGCGAGCGTTGTGTAATGGATGGTGGAAAGTGTGTCTGTGATTGTTAACACACCTGTAATGTCTCTGAACAGCATCTATTTGATCCCAAGTGCTCTATTTTCTAGAAAAAGCTAGGAATTATATGGAGAGTAATGATACGGCTGCAACGCCTCATTTTTCCCTTGCTGTCATCATCTGTCGCCTCTGTTGACATGAAATCATCCTGCCTCCTTCGCTCGCTCGACTCACTTTGTGAAGTGAGGCTCTTTCTGAGTTGAGCGCCTACAGATTGTTGCCTTGAATTGGAATTAGGTGTAAATGACTGCCATCTGTCTCTGTGCGGTTCACTGCTGCACGATCGATACTCTCACTATTTATAGACCGAAGCGCAGGAAAACATCGTGAGTTTACCCAAACGGTTTTCTCCTCCGTATGTGTCTGGTTTAATGGGCTTCTGTCAGACACTAAGAGCTGTTGTCTTTCTCTCCAAACAGCTCACAATGCTTTTTGCAGTTGTCTTTAAATTGCTGTTCGATAAAAAGCATGTCTGTTTTGATAAAGCCACAATTACTTTCTATTAAGGATTGAGGGCTCTGTCACTCCTGTGTGAATAGAGACGTAAAAGGAGTAGTTTCTGTAGAGGAACATAGTTATGAATGTCCTGCTTCTGTCTTCCATGCGGCAAACACAGATGTGGATCAGATTTGTATCCTCATTTGAATATGGAGCCAAAAGAGTATCAATAAAGATAAATGCACACTCTACATTCACATATGCACACATAGGATTCATACATGCACACACATAATTCATAAATACACACACAGGATACACAAATTCGCACAAAATTCACAAATGCACACACAAAATTTAAAAAGCACAGAAGATTCACAAATGCATACAAAATTCAGAAATGCACACAAAATCCAGAAATACACACACAATTCAGAAATGCAAACAACATTTACAAATGCACTCAAGATTCACAAATGCACAGGACAAGATTCAGAAATGTATTTCTGATGCACACACACATATATCTTGATTTACAAACTGCTTGCGGTCTGTGAACTTCACTGCATTTGTGTGTGAATTTTGAGACTCCTCTGACTTGGCTCGACACACAAATGCCTTTTTTTAAACAGGGAATGATCTGCAACCAATCAGATATCTCCCTTGTTTGAGCCAATCACAAGAATGCACCCCACGTGGGGGATTGTTTACTTATAAGCCAATCAGCAAACGACTCCCTTTCCTCAGCGAACAACTCGCTTTCCACACGCAGCGAACGACTCACTTTCCTCAGCGAACGACTCACTTACCTCACGCAGCCGGCGACTCACTTTGCGCAGCCGGACACCCACTTTGCGCAGCAGGAGACTCACTTGCCGCAGCCGGAGAGTCACTTTCCTCATCGAACGATTCACTTTCCTCAGGAGTCAAGCAGCGAACGACTCACTTTCCTCAGCGAACGATTCACTCTCCTCACGAGTCACGCAGCGAACGACTCAATTTCCTCACGCAGCGAGCGACTCACTTTCCTCAGCGAACGATTCTCTTTCCTCACCCAGCAAAGTTGAACGAACGATTCCCTTTCCTCACGCAGCGATCAACTCACTTTGCGCAGCCAGAAAGTCACTTTCCTCTTGCAGCAGATCACTGACTCTCTCTTCATGTGGGGACCGAATATTATAATTAAAGTGATTTCTATATTGCATCCAAAAGAATATTTAGATATATATAAATATTTAAAAAGGTGTAAAAAAAATTATTTTATTTTACTTTCATTAAAATATTTCAATAAAATGAAATAATTGCCTATTGCAAATTTATGAATCCATGGTTAACTTTTTTTCTGCAGTCACAGTCTGGGCTATATGTATTGAGACATTTTTTAATTTATATTTTGTAAAAAAAATAATAAAAAATAAACCTGAATTGTAATCTAAACATCTGTATTTTCATACAATTTCATAAATAAGTAGGCTATAATATGCCGCACCACAGGCATATCATGCTGTGTGAATGCCTTCATGTGATTGGCTTATAAGTAAACAATCCCCCACATGGAGTGCGTTCTTGTGATTGGCTAAAAGAAGGTAGATATCTGATTGGTTGCTGATCATTCCCTGTTTAAAAAAAAGCATTTGTGTGTTGAGCCAAGTCAGGGGAGTCTCAAAATTCACACACAAATGCAGTGAAGTTCACAGACCGCAAGCAGTTTGTAAATCAATATATATGTGTGTGCGCATCAGAAATACATTTCTGAATCTTGTTCTGTGCATTTGTGAATGTTGTTTGCATTTCTGAATTGTGTGTGTTTTTCTGAATTTTGTGTGCATTTCTGAATTTTGTATGCATTTGTGAATCTTCTGTGATTTTAAATTTTGTGTGTGCATTTGTAAAGTTTGTGCACATTTGTGTATCCTGTGTGTGTATTTATGAATTATGTGTGTGCATGTATGAATCCTGTGTGTGCATATGTGAATGTAGTGTGTGCATTTATCTTTATTGATACTCTTTTGGCTCCATATTTGAAGTCGTGTTGGGGCAGATTTAATGGGTCTCGAGGTCTGCAGAGCATAACTTCTCCCGACCGAGCACTTATCCTCACACTTCTTCACCTTTAGCTGTGATCGTTTCCTGTGTGATGACACGTGATGAAAACTGTGCGGGACGTTAACTGTAGTGTGTGCGTGTGTTTGTGTGGAGGTTCAGTCTGACCTTTGCTCCTCTTCTTTCTGTCGAAAGCTTCGTCTTCCTGCAGCTCTATCACTCTCCGTTCTTTGGCAGTGAAGCCAACAAACCCCTCCTGCTGCCCAAAACTCAGGTGAGGACACCATCTCTCTTATAACTGGGCAAATCTCCCATATACTTCACATCTAAAGTCACACCAAATTAAAAACTTTAAATTGTTATAAATAAATATATATATATATATATAAAATGTTTATATATGTGTGTGTGTATGCATATTATCCATGGTAATAGTATTTGTTATAATTTATTAATTTATGCAGATTTTGGTTTAAAAAAAAACTGGATAAGATCAGGGTTATTATCAGTATTAACAATACTAGTAAAATAATAGTAATACACTATAATAATAATATAATACCTATACCTATTATTATTTAGTATTGTTTATCTCTGCTACTACTAACCATATTAATAGTTATTATTTTTTTCAATTTTTTATATATGTAAATAATATGCAATGTTTTATATAATTTAACAGTTTAATGTATCCATTATTATAGTATTTGTTATTTATGCAGATTTTTGTTTTAAAATCTGGATAGGGTCAGGGTTATTATTTATAACTAAAACATTTTCATCAATCAAAATAAAACCAGCATCAACTAAATAAAATAAACAAATAAATACATATTTTGGCGAGCCAACATTTCACATTTTAGTGTAAGTTGTGTATTCAAATAACTATTACTAAAAAATAAATAAAAACTAGTGCGGCCAAACAATTAATCACTCTTAATCACATCCAAAATAAGCACATTTGTTTACGTAATATATGTGTAAATTGTGTATATTTATTAAGTGTGTGTGTGTGTATATATATATATATATATATATATATATATATATATATATATATATAAAGACACACATACAGTTTATATTTAAAAATATTTACATATATATATATATATATATATATATATATATATATATATATATAAATATATATATATATAAATGTAGCATTTTTCTTAAATATATACATGAATGTGTGTGTCTTTATTTATATATATAATAAATATAAACAGCACACACACATATATAATGTAAACAATTTTTTTACTTTGGATGTGATTAATGCCGATTAATTGTTTGACAGCACTAATAAAAAAACGTTAAGAAATTGACCAAAACAACATAAAAAAATGCTAAAATGTTAAACTATAAAATCAAAACAAATGTTACAAATAAAAATATAAAAAATACTAACAAAAATATATAATGGTATATCAACGGTACTAAAATATCACTGTGTAGGATAGGACTGGATCAGACTGAATTACAGAATGGCTATGTATTACAGTAATGAGAACTTAAAGGGAAAATAATGATATTAATTTATACAAATAATTTTCTAAAAGAATCTACTTATATATATATATATATATATAGACAAAAAAGTAATATAATAATAAAAAATCTATAGAAATAATTTTTAGATTTCATTCTATAATTTGGATGTAGATGTATGTTTTTCTTTGAGACTGACCCAATCCCTTTCTATGTACCTCTTCATCGTCTTCACATGAATGTTGTTCCCAGCTGATCGATCGAGCCGTTAAGGTCCTGGACCAGATGCCTCCGTACGACACTCATAAGATCGGCGTGGTGTTTGTAGGAGCCGGGCAGGTAGAGTCACGTTCTGCTGCTTCAGAGCTCGCTGGAAGGCTGTGTGATTGACCGTTGTGTTGTGTTGACCAGGCCAATAACGAGGTGTCCATCCTGTCCAACGAGTACGGCTCCAACCGCTACGCTCAGTTCCTCACCGGCCTGGGAAAGCTCATCCACCTGAAGGACTGCGACCCCGACCAGATCTTCCTGGGAGGACTGGATCAGTACGGAGACGACGGAGAGTTCACCTACTGCTGGCACGATGACATCATGCAAGGTCAGGCCAGAATCAGGGTCACCAAAAAAAATAACCAAATAACAACAGCTTTCATTGATCTAAATAATCATTATACTGTTACATGTTAAAATGCTAACACTTTACAACGAGCTTCATTAGTAGATGTCACATTACTATTTATAACTATTTATTAACAAAACAAAAAGAAAGTTCCTAGAAGAACGTAATAAATAAAAGCACACCTGTGGAAATGTCAGATATGTGAAACATGATGTATTTATGCCAGGCTTTGAGTGTTATTATGTGAAGTTCATAAAGAGGAGATGTTAATGTAGGTGTTTGTTCCTCTGCAGCGATCTTCCACATAGCCACTCTGATGCCGAACCGCGAGAGCGACAAGGGCTGCTGCAATAAGAAACGCCACATCGGGAACGACTTCGTGGTGGTGGTGTACAATGACTCCGGAGAGGAGTACAAACTCGGCACCATCAAGGTGTGTGTGAGAGAGTCCACATGCATCTCATTTCTGTTTCTGCATCATTTTTAAATGATGATATTGTGTTTAGGGTCAGTTCAACTTCGTGGAGGTGCTTATAAAGCCTCTGGACTACGAGAGTAACCTGGTGACGCTGCAGTGCCGGAAAGGTGAAACAAGCGCTTAGATTCAGAGAGATGTGTGTGTGTGTGTGTGTGTGCGCTCTGTAACGCTGTAGCTCCTCCTCTTCTCTCAGATCTGGAGGGTTTGGTGGACACCAGTGTGGCGAAGATCGTTTCTGACCGCAATCTACCGCTGCTCGTGAGACAGATGGCACTCCACGCCAACGTGAGACTCCTTCTTGTCTTTTGTATCTTTTTTTCTGTGTCTTATGGAAGCTTAAATCGGCCACAGAATAAAACATTTATCTTTTCTAAATTTGGACGTTTTACCCTGAAGTCTGAGTTCATATCTCACAATTCAGAGTTCTGACTTTTCCCTTGGAATTCTGACTTTCAAATTTCTCCTCACAATTCAGATTTTTCCCCTTGGTTAACCATTAAATTATTTATTTATTTTTTCTGGGAATTGTAAGTTTACATCTCACAGTTTTGAATTTCTTTCTTGGATTTTTACGGGGTTTTTTTCTCACAATTCAGGTAAAAAAAAAAAAAAAAAAACTTAAATATTCATTTTATTGTTTATCTGAGTTTTTAGTTTACATCTGACAGTCTTTTTTACACAACAGAATAAAAAAGAGATTTATAGACAGAGAAAAAAAGTGAAAAAATGTATCAGAATTGAGAGCTAAAAAGTTGCAGATACCATTTTATTTATTTTTTTGTTCCACGGTGGAAACAAGCTTCCATAGTTATATTTACACACAGATGTTGTTGACCTCTGCCCCTTGTGATTTATTGTGATTAATCATATTCAAACATTTTTGTTTACATAATATGTGTGTGTGTGTGCATATGTATTATGTATATATAAATACACATACAGTATATATTTAAAAAATATTTACATGTATTTACATGTACATATTTATATTCATGTTATTTATATATATATATATATATATACAGTCTTGTTCAAAATAATAGCAGTACAATGTGACTAACCAGAATAATCAAGGTTTTTCGTATATTTTTTTATTGCTACGTGGCAAACAAGTTACCAGTAGGTTCAGTAGATTCTCAGAAAACAAATGAGACCCAGCATTCATGATATGCACGCTCTTAAGGCTGTGCAATTGGGCAATTAGTTGAATTAGTTGAAAGGGGTGTGTTCAAAAAAATAGCAGTGTGGCATTCAATCACTGAGGTCATCAATTTTGTGAAGAAACGAGCTCAGCCAATGATCACCTCCAGGATGATCAAAGACAGTCTGGAGTTACCTGTAAGTACTGTGACAGTTAGAAGACGTCTGTGTGAAGCTAATCTATTTTCAAGAATCCCCCGCAAAGTCCCTCTGTTAAAAAAAAGGCATGTGCAGAAGAGGTTACAATTTGCCAAAGAACACATCAACTGGCCTAAAGAGAAATGGAGGAACATTTTGTGGACTGATGAGAGTAAAATTGTTCTTTTTGGGTCCAAGGGCCACAGGCAGTTTGTGAGACGACCCCCAAACTCTGAATTCAAGCCACAGTACACAGTGAAGACAGTGAAGCATGGAGGTGCAAGCATCATGATATGGGCATGTTTCTCCTACTATGGTGTTGGGCCTATTTATCGCATACCAGGGATCATGGATCAGTTTGCATATGTTAAAATACTTGAAGAGGTCATGTTGCCCTATGCTGAAGAGGACATGCCCTTGAAATGGTTGTTTCAACAAGACAATGACCCAAAACACACTAGTAAACGGGCAAAGTCTTGGTTCCAAACCAACAAAATTAATGTTATGGAGTGGCCAGCCCAATCTCCAGACCTTAATCCAATTGAGAACTTGTGGGGTGATATCAAAAATGCTGTTTCTGAAGCAAAACCAAGAAATGTGAATGAATTGTGGAATGTTGTTAAAGAATCATGGAGTGGAATAACAGCTGAGAGGTGCCACAAGTTGGTTGACTCCATGCCACACAGATGTCAAGCAGTTTTAAAAAACTGTGGTCATACAACTAAATATTAGTTTAGTGATTCACAGGATTGCTAAATCCCAGAAAAAAAATGTTTGTACAAAATAGTTTTGAGTTTGTACAGTCAAAGGTAGACACTGCTATTTTTTTTAACACACCCCTTTCAACTAATTGCCCAATTGCACAGCCTTAAGAGCGTGCATATCATGAATGCTGGGTCTCATTTGTTTTCTGAGAATCTACTGAACCTACTGGTAACTTGTTTGCCACGTAGCAATAAAAAATATACTAAAAACCTTGATTATTCTGGTTAGTCACATTGTACTGCTATTATTTTGAACAAGACTGTATATATATATATATATATATATTATATATAAACACATTTTTTTAATTAAAATTAATTTCTTAATTATATACATGTATGTGTGTGTATTTATATATACATAAATATATACAGTGCATACACATATTACGTAAACAAATAGTTTTATTTTGAATGCGATTAATCATGATTAATCATTTGACAGCATTTTTTTTTATGCAAAAAAAAAAAAGGCCTTTTCTTTTTCTGTCTGACAGCATTGTATGTAATTCATTCACTTAACATTGAGAAAAGAGTTAAAATGCTTAAACCAGAAATGTTTGCTAGGTTACTTCTAATTTTTTTTTTTTTTGTGAGTACTTTTTACTTTCACTCAGGTATGTTTTGGGCTAGATACATGGACTTTAAATTGAGCAACACATCACATTACTTCCATGTGAGTGTGATTTTCTGAGTACTTTTCACATCCCTGATTGTGGATGTCATAATCTGAGCTGTTAGTTATGTGGAAAGGATGCAGAGCGAGCGCAGTAATAACAGTGTTTGCCTTAACAGGAAGCACTAATAAAGACGCAGTCTGTTTAACATACTGTAAATCTGCAGTTTTTCTGGGGTAGTTTTCTTCCCACCTACTGCTGATAACGTGAGAGCTGTCTGGGCTCTGAGGCCCTCCGAATCACTGCCAGCTCCAGGAGAGAGCGCCCGCACAGCCCACTGCACACACGCAGGTCAGGGGAGGATACACGCAGAACTCAGGTTTCACCCGGTAGGGACACACACTGTTTTGGGTGGACTTTTAACTTTCTGTTTCCATGGTTACAACGGAACTTTAGGAGACAGAAAGCACTTTAGTTTGGGAATTTATGTGCAATCCTGGCACCATGTTGCTATCCTAAATCAGCATGTGTTCCAGCATACGGCACTCGCCCCTCACAGTCCAATCAACATCTGACAGAGAAAGTCTGGTCCAATGCTAAATTCAGAAGGTGGTCACAGCTTGTGTTTTCATTCTTCAAGCAGTAATTTCAAATGATCACATTGCATTCGAACCTTTCTAATGAGAGTTTTTGTCTTGTGTAGATGGCATCGCTGGTGCACCAGTGCAGAGCCAATCCATCAGACGCCTACGCTTCGAAATGGTTGGCCAGATTGAGACACATCAAGAGGATCAGGACACGGGTACCAAAGCTCAAATATAGGATTTCTTGATCTAGATTTAACTTTTGAATATGAATATAGCGTCATTCAAAAGTTTGGGATCAGTACGTTAAGTTTCATCTGCTCATCAAGGCTGCATCTATTTGATCAAATATACATAAAAACAGTATTATTGTGAAATATTACTGCAGTTTCAAATAATGGTTTTCTATGTTTATAATCTTTAAAATAAGCTGTATTTTCTGCATCATTACTCCTCAGTGTCACATGATCCTTCAGAAATCACTCTAATAGGCTGATTTATTATAATTGTTGAAAACAGTGAAGTTGTGATACTTTTTTCAGGATACGTTGGTGAATAAAAAGTTCAAAAGAACAGCTTTTATTTAAAATATACATTTTTTTTGTAACAATATACACTACGCTTAAAAAGTTGGAGGTCAGTATATTATAAACGTAATATACGTATTTAAAAAAAAAAAGAAATTAATACTTTTATGCAGCAAGGATGTGTTCAATTGATAACAAGTGATAGTAAAGACATAACATAAACATAGCCCCAAATTTTTGTTTGGTAGTATAATGTGTATATATTTCTATATCACATGGATGATGTTTTGTCCATCGACAGGCTCAGGAGGAAATTCAGTCCCGCCCCACTCACGCGGTCTCTCTGACCCAAAGCCACGCCCCCATGCAGAATAAACCCGCCCACCAGCCCCCCGGCTCTGCTTCGAACCCAGACGCCGGCCAGAGGAAGAGGCTGGTGTCCACCGTCGACGATTTCACAGACTTTGTCTAGTGAGAGACCAGAGAAGTGTTTTAAATCGAGACCGAGAGACGCTGCGTTCCCATCAGTCCAGACGAACCAATCCACTCCTGAAGGCGAAGGGCAGAGAGGTTTGGTGTTAGTAAGATTTGATCACCTTTAAAACTACCCAACATGCCACAGGAAGTAAGAGATCCGCTCAGCCGGGACACAGCTTCACTCTACGCTGTGACTGTATGAATGAATTTCCCAAAGCGCTGCTCTGACTGCTGACAGATGGATGTAAAGCAGAACGACTAAATTGCACACGCACACGGTTAACACGCTTTCCTTTCTCTGCCCATCTTCACCCAAGCGTTTCTTTCTCTAGAGCAAACTTGTGTTCACACACTCATTTCCTCTTGTTGTTTTTCTCTGAATATATCAAAATGTTCTGTGATATTAACGGTCCAACCATTTTGCTTGGTTCCTGTTGTTTTCTTTGTGTTTGATGGTTATTGCTTATGTAATGAGTTTCTAATAGAACAACAGATTTGCAGAACAACAGCTAGTACGGTAAACCACATCAGAAGTGTGTGTGCATGTGTGCGCTTCGCTACCAAATAAAACACTCAAATCTGCAAATACTGCTGTCGTTTAGAGTCTACTTTCACTTTTTTTACCACTATTGTCTTATACATAATTGTTTTATAGCCTATATTAAATGTATGTAGATCACCGTAATTAATTCAGTAAGTAATCATGCATCACACTCAACAATGCCTGTTAATTTACACATTTAAAGTTGTGATTTGAATCAGTATCTTGAATTGAAGCCCCACAGGAACCACGGATGCTCAGCTGTCATTCTTTATTTGACTTTGTCAAGTGCAAAAGCATGTAAAGCGAAGTGCTACAGCGTTACAAGTACAACAACACAATTCAACACACGATGTCAAACTTGAAATCAACACATGACTGTACCTTCAGCATTTAATACCACAAAAATAAGACTTTACAATATCGCATGCAAGTATGTTTTGACACTTGTGACTGGTTTGAAATGACTGATTGTGCTGTGTGCAGTTCTGTTGGAAATAGCAATGCTTTCATTCCCTTTTTGGGTCTTATTTTTTCCTTTGGCCAAAGCATTTGTGTGAAATGATTGAACAAGAACAAGATTAAAACAATGCATTCAAACTCGAATACAATATTTACATCAGGGCACACCAATATGTACAGATAAACATGACCTTTCTAAACCTCATCTTGAATGGCCTGAATAAGAACATTACTGTAGTGGAAGTGACCTTTGACAGAATCAAAACTCCTTGTAGAGGATATTTTCGAGTGCTTAAGCAAATCATCACTCTAAACTACATTGATTTCAACATATGAGACCTCAATACATGTATTGTTTAAAGTGGAAAACAACAAACAAAAAAATCAAATCCTGGGTGGGTTTTTAAAAAGAAGGTCCCTGAGAATCGTCACGGTAAACAATGATTTAATACTTCACAAAAGACATCGTAAAACACATTGTAGAAACAAAAAAATGAAAATGAATTGTAATATCCTGATGTAGCTTGTGTATAATACTCAAAGAGAATAGTTCTGGAAAGTTAGTACATACTAGTTTAAAATATGGCAGAGCACTAAAGCTGGACATTGAAATAAAGTGCTAAGTTCAAAAGAAACTTGAGTTAACTTCTTGTTACTTGAGTTGCAAGCTTTGGCAAAATTATACGCAGAGTATTGCTGTTGTAATTATCTCTTATGTTCGTACCAAGCTTATTTGATTATTTCTACAAAACATTTTCCATAACACATTCAAATTAAATCACACTGATGCCGTCACAATCATTCATATTATAACATCAACACAAAGTGCTTTTTAAATTAATTTCAAAACATCATAGAAGGCAGCAACAAACATACTTCCATTTATCACAAGCTGGTTTTTCATTCATTAACAAACTACTTAACAATAATAAGGCTTTATGGAACATCGCTTTTACCTGCTGGAATAACAAATCCCCATACATAGGATTCTGGGAGATGTGCTTGAATGAGGGATGTACCTTTGTCTTTATTCCGTCTCAACTTTTTACTTACTTCATCCAACATTTAATGTCCTACTATTACGTTATCCCAAATTTTTATTCTCCCTTTAAATTCACACTTTCTGACATGCTTTCCCTTCTCTCAGTTTTCCTTCTAATATCTTCTTCTCTCATTCGCCCTCTGGTCCATTTCGCTCTGAGAAACCTCTGAATGGAGCTGACATGCAATTATGTCAGAGAAATATATTTGAAATCCTGAGGATTACTAGTTGTTTAGCACCCTGATGGCCTCTTCAGAAGTATGTTAGTGTGAGTGTATAAGTGTAGGTGGGTAAATTGTACAAATTCATATGTTTTCTGATATGTTTTTCGCAAAATGCCATTATATTAAGAAGCATGAATTATGCATAAGTACCTCGAAGCATAGCTCTATATTTATGTAATGGCATCAAATATGTACCTGCAATCTGGGTGTGTTTTTATGTCTGTATGTGTGCGATTTTGTCAGTGTGAGCCCTTTTTGAATAAGCTGTGCCTATTCTGCATCAATGGGCGATACATATACCCATGACCTTAAGATAGCTTCCTTTAACAACACAAAAAAGAACCTAACTAAAAACATTGTACAAGAAATACCATCAAGCTTTAACTATCCTGCATCAACGGGCATACTATTGTAGTCCTTCATTGCCTCTTCCAAGAGTTTGTTTTGTTGTTGCGACAGCACAAGGTGTGCTCTTGTCGGTTTCAACCCAGTTGACCACCAGGGTCAAGAGGTCGGACTTGAGGTCACTGCAATTGGGGAAGGAAAAGGGAAACTTGCATTAACTGGAACGTCTTGAGGATTGTAGAAACCATGGTGACCTGCACCCAGTTTCCATCTTGAGACTTTTAATAAGGCTGTACAAATCAAAAGACTTGTGGGTTGGAACTTAAGGCTATGGTGTATTATTTCGTTTTAAGCAACTAGTATTGCTTTCGCTCTTCTTGAGGGCCTGGTTACAAAACCTGCTGTCACCAGGTCCTCCTTTCTTCATGAAATGCTGTAACCCTTGAGCTTCAACATTCCTCGAGTTCCTAAGCCTTACAACTCAATTCCAAATCCCTGCCTGTACTTATGAACTGACTGGTGAAACCTTGGGGTCTCAAGGTTTGGGGTGTCCTGAGATAGGTCTGTCTGTGTTGGGGTGCACCTTATTTTTAAGTGGGGGAGGTTTGTGCTTGCGTTTGCGGGTGGGATTCGTAGTAGTGTGTGCAGGGTGCCGGAAAACGCTGGAGGGAAGGTTCTCAGTGTTGGTGGGAGAAATCCACTCATGGGAACGAGGGATCGGTACAGGGGTAGTTATGGCAGAAACAGGAGCAGTTGAGGAAGTGGATGATGGAGTGGGAACAGGGGAAGGGATGGGTTTGTTGGCACAGCCAGCAACCTCAGATTCCCTTTGGAAATTTGGGTCCACCTTGTTGGAGGTTCCTTTTACTTTATGAGAAGACTTGTCTGCCTTTTGGCCTTTAGGTTGACTACTGTCCCGCTCAGGTGGACTTGCTTTGAGGGGACCCGAGTCCACCTTGCGAGGGTCTTTCTCAGTCTTGTCAACATCTGCCACCATGGTACTAGGGGTTTCTTGAGTTGTTTGGAGACTATAGGTCCTGTGGGGATTCAAGTCCATCTTATTGGGGGTTGTGGGAAGAGAACTTGTGGTTTGTGAGAACTTCTCTGTTTTCCTTGATCTTCGATCTCTCTTGTGAGGATTTCTCTCAGATGCATGTGCACTTATTACAGTTCTCGGTGGAGATAAGCTACTCTCTGCCACTTGTGTACTCCTGTCTGTCCCCTTGTATCTATGTCTCTTCTGTCCTGCAGACTCCAGACTTCTGTGGCGGCGTACCCCTCTGCCCCGTCCTCTACTCTTCCTCAGCAGTCTCTCTAGGCGACACTCTGTTCGATACAGTTCCTCTGTGGCGTGGGTCACCCGGTCCAGCTGCAGAAGCAAAGCATCGAATGCTGGGTGGATTCTGCGTAGAGTTGCCTCCATCTCAGCTCTCTCCTTCCAGCCTTGGCCTCCAACTATCACCCCAAGACCTAAAGTGAGGCCAAGTCCAAGACCTGGGGCCTCAGCCAGACTGCAAGGGCTGCTGGATGTGGGACACCAGGAGGCCTCAGATCCTCCGTCAATGCTGTCGGGAGTTGGGGGAGCCTCAGGAGTGTCAAGAGGAGGAAGACACAAGGACTTGCAGTCACTAGTTGAAGAGGAACGTGAAGGAGGGAGCTCCATACCTTCAAACCGCACCTTGTGCCGGAACTGTTGGTGAAGAGAGGCATAGTGGGTCAAAAGAAGGTGGTGGTAATTTAAAGGATAAAGGTATGCGATGAAGGTTTACCCTGGAGGACATGTGATTCAACAACACTAGAGTATCAATAAGAACCAAGCACTCTTTTATCCAAAGCAATTTACTGAATTATTTTATAAAGACAATCCCATGGAATTGAGCTCATGGTTCATTCTTTGGAGAGTTTTACCAGCAACCATTTACTCACCCTGAGCTTTAGCCAAACCCAAAGTTACTAAGATTCAGCTTTATCAAGACCTAGTGATTCAGGGTGAATCTTTTCTACTTCTACTTCTACTTTGCTTGGGATGAAGGCCCTCTACAAGTATACTATCAATATATGGAAGGGAAAATGGGATCAGTGGATAATTGAGCTATTCAATTTTGGTAAAAGTGCCTCAGATAAAAAACATCAACTTGTGATTCCATAAACCTACGCTGAGTTCATAAATACATCAGATGCATGTTAGAAGACCTAATTCTTGACATGCTACATTGGTAACACCTTTCATTAGACAAAAGCGCAGGGAATCCTGAATATTATGGAAGAACACAGACCTCTTTAGCACGGCTGAGCCCCATCCACATTTTGAGGCGTCGCAGGAACAGCTCCACCATTTCGTAGTCCTGCAGGTCAACGGCCGGACGGTACAGTTCTGCCCTCGCCTGAGGATAGTTCCTTAGCAATGCGGAGATCAAAAGCCACAACAACACTAGTCGTAGGAGAGTGAAGCTAATGTAGAAGATGAAACAGGAAGCAGTACATTGGGAGGAGCCACTGTCCGGTCGCAACGACAACAGTCCACGCCCATTAGAGCCTAATAACTTCAAGTAGGTAGAGCTAACAGTTCCATAGCCCTCCATGACCGAGTGGAAAAGCTAGAGGGGGAAAAAAGATAGTGCTTGTTTTAAGATTTTGCTAAACCTTTTTTTTTATATTTTTTTTATTTTATAGATACTGTTCTGGACTAAATCCAGAATATCTGGTTTACGGTATTTTGCACCTTTTTTAAAAATGAAAAGCACAACTCTCCTTAACAAGCCACATGATCTGACACCAATGTGGAAGAAGCTATGGCCTGATGTTTATACATTAGTTTTGTGTGCTTGCAAAAATCCCTCTGTATGTATGAGTAACAGCAATGGTAATGCTTGGCTTAACAAACAACTAAAAACAACACCCAGTTTATACACAAGGTCACTTCAGCATGCCTAGTTTTACATTCCTGAGTAGGAAATTTGTAATACAGGCAGAATCAAGGTCCTTGTACACTCAGTTATGTACATAGTTAAAAGAGACAGACATTCAGTTCAGATAAATCACAGTCTGACATGTGCTGTCCATGTGGTTTAAATCATTTTGCAGATGGTGTGCATCAGTGTGTGTGTGTGTACTAACCAGGTGTCCGGTGTGTGAGTATGCCAACAGGAACACGAGTAGAGTGATTGCAACTGTCAGCAGCTCCCAGAAAGATCTCCTTAGCGTTCTCCCGAAAACACCCCATTCTCTCATGAAACGCAGCTGGTGTGATGCCTAAAAAGATAGACATGAGGGGAGTCTTAAATAATGTCTCACCGGTTTGTATTTTCATATTATTAATTATTGCAGAATTATTAAATTTTTTTGACTTTACTAAAGCATAGAAATGCTATAAGGCTGAGGAAATCAATCAATGCATTGCTAAGGGTGTGGCCACTTGAGTGACAGGTGGATTGCTGCTGCTGACACTGGCGTTGAGCTACAAGGTTGGCATGGTTTCAGCAGCCAGCTCCCGCTTTTTTGCCCGTTTTCAATTATCTGGGAGTGACACGCAGTGTTTGAAGCTCCGCCCACTTTGAGCTTCAAAAGCACTCAAGTGTCTACAGGTGATGTCGCAGACACTACGTCCATGTTTTTATACAGTGTATGATCGCAAATAGTGAATTTCTGCATTGATTCTGAGATTTTCCAAATGCGTCATGATTCTCTCTTGAATCGATTCTGAGCGTAGGTTTTAACATAAGATAGTACTGCATGAATTAGGAACATCCATTCTCTACAAACTGTCCTTACACACTCTTGAACATACAATTATAATTCATAAAGTTTGAAAAGTTTAAAGCTAATCACAAGGGTTTTTACAGTGAGAGGTGTTTACTGAATGCACAAGCGCTCTTCTTCATGAGCATTTGAGAGTGTGGTTAAAACTACAAAGCGCCATCTGCTGTTAAAAACTAAGCTCAGAATCAATTCCAGAGAGAATTGCGATGCATTCAGAACCGATCCATGAATTGCCATTGATCGATTTATCATGACAGCCCTAAAAAAAAAAAAAAACTTGTTTTGATGAGAAACAACGCAACAGGCAGTTATTCTACTTTGAAATATGCATTGTGTCAGAATGTCTGTTTTTGTTTTGGTCTCTGTGATTTCACTTACTTCCAATTTACCCAGCAGTATTTTGACACACTGGGTTGCCAGTTGGCGGAAAACAGTCCGTCACGCAGCCATGGAAGTCAGCAAATGAACTTCAGATTCTGACCAACCTAAAAAGCTACAGCATCCATCTGAAAATCTCTATGAGCATTTTAAGACTCAGATCAACTCATCAGCGTACAGCGTAAGGCTCATCACCTTTCATTGTTAATTGCACTCGTTCTTCTTGCGTGTGCTCAATCTGGCAACCTGCATGAGCATCAAGCCTGAGTAGGAGAGGGCAGGAGAAACAACTCCCTCCAATATTCTGAATTTAGACAGGACTGCTAGCTGTCAGTATTATATACAGAACCTTTAAATATTTAGTGATGTCTGGCCTGATTTGTACAGGAGAAGAACTTTGCAGATGTGCATTTAGCATTCATATAGTTGTCCCGAACAAAATAATTAGCAGGATAGCCTGAGGTTAAGTGCCTTGCTCAAGGGCACAGTGGTTCATTCTTGTAGCTATCAGTTCTGAACTTCACCTAGTACACCATCTCACACTATTCCATATTTATAAGCACTTGGAAAAAATTATAGAAGAGACTTTGCTACACACTTTATAAATTTATAAGGCTTGGCATTCTGCATCTCCAAATGTAGAGCATGTTTCTAACAATGCCAGAGTTATGGGTTTAATTCCCATGTGCTCACCTTGAGAATCAGCAGGAAGAGCAGAGTTGCACTGAGTTGGGTCAGAACCTGGTTCTGCTGAGCCAGAGGAAAGAAGTCCCTAAAAGTGTCCCGTTGTTGTAGAAATGACCCCCATTGGTGGGCTGACAGTACAGAGCGGCTCAGGTGGAGCGAGGCGACACAAATCGCCAACAGCAGACTGCAAAAACTTGCTATGTTCCACAAACGCAGGAAATAGCCACGCCCCTGTTTCCAAACAACCGTGCCCTCACGTACAGAGAAATAGATCACGAAGACCAGGAGGAGGATCTGTGAGAGAAAACAAGAACTTAACGAACATCTGCATCTGTTCTGACAGCAAGAAGAACTGAAATAGTGGGATCAGCTTTCAGAAGTGTTTAGTGATTGGCTGATGTTACCGTGAGGAACAGTGGCAGGTCCATGCCCTGACGGAGCGTGTGGAGGCTGCAGGTTTTGAGGTCCAGACTCAACTGAGCATGCTCAGATACAGGGAACTCCAGCAGGAACGTGAAGACGGCCAGCAGATCGGTGTTGATGTTATAGAGGGGAAACTCCACCAATAAAACCCTGGTCCTGAACACAAACACACAAAACATCAGAAGACAGTCGTTCTCAGTATCGTTCCCATCAGTCAGGTAGACTACTGGAAAATAAAATACTGTAGTAATATTTGTACCATGCAATAATTGAGAAATCAATAATAAAGAATCAAGAAATAAAATATAATATAATAAAACATGTTTTACAAAAAAAGTTTTTTGTAGATATATATGTATATAATTATATATATATATATATATAATTATATATATAATATATAAAATATTATATATATAATATAATATATAATTAAAATAATATATATATATATATATATATATATATATATATATATATATATATTCTATTATTTTAATTATATATTTATATATTTTAATCTTTAAATAAAGCAATGGATTATGACTTGCGTAAACGAAAAAAATACCTTTAATACATATACATACAATATAATATAAAAAAATATACATGAAAAGATTGATTCTGCATTTTTTTGCTTATCAATCTGGTTATCAAAAATGCTTTTAATTAATAAAAAAATAATAAAAATTTATTCAAAAATATTTAATTAATCATCTGATAATCTACCAATTATGATTTTTTTAAATTATTTACATTAGGTAATCATTTCACGACTGATAACTGATAATACATTTTAAGCTCAGCTTTTAGAAGCCAGCTGTTGTTCTTTTTTTTTATTTGATCAATTTCCTGTTTTGTGGTGCAAATGAGTGTGCAATAAATAGTCAATATATAACAACTTCCTCCTCCTTCTTCTGTTGAGCATCTCCTCACTCACCGAGGCTTTCTATATCAGTGTCTGTGTGTGAGTTGATACTCACAGCGGGTCGAGCCACTGGTGTGTGTTGAGCTGTCTGATCAGAGCTCTGGAGTCCTGCACGGTTCTGCTGAGATCCTGCACGAATCCCTCGCTGCTGTAGACAGACACCTGCCCCCAGTGCCACACACTGCACACACACATCAGACCTGCATGAGAATCTCACTGACATGCGCAGGAGAAAACAAAGACAACCTCTGAACCAGAAGACATGATTCAAGATCAGCCTGGGGCATGATTCATTCCTCCAGTTTATATGACCCTTGTATTCCAGAACAATAAACCAAGAGATTCAACTCACTCTCCTGTGTAATGAATCCTGGGATTTCCAGTAAGGCTGAAAAAATAAAACAAATGTGTCATGTGACTCTCACCCGCTGCTCTGAGCTGTACTGATACTCCAGTTCTGCACCAATCCTGAGGCTGACTCCGCCCACCCGGCCGGGACACACCCAAACCACGAGGCTGCTGGGAAATATCCAATGACAGGACACTCTGGAAGACAGCAAGAAAGAAGGGGGTCAAAGTTCATGAGTGATTTGTGCTTTTATTATTCGTTTCCTAAGATTGTATCAGTGTTGGAAAGGTTAATTTGGAAATGTAACAGGTTACAGATTACAAATTACCCTATTTAAAATGTAATTAGTTGAATAAATATTTCAATTACTTTAATCATGCAACTGATTACATTTGATTACTTTTTAAAATGTAAATTATTATTAATTTTGTTAATCATTTTGAAACATTTAAAGCAGACAGGGTTAACCTTACAGACAGTAGTACTCCACACTGATGTCCAAATCCTTCATCACTTGAATTAAGATTATAATAGTTTAATTTTAAAGCACTGCTTTAGCAAATCAGAACAAGAAATAGTATTCATAGCTATGATACTGTTTTTGAAATCAAATTTTTGCAAAGTTATGCCTTTATGAAAAAACAACAACAAAAAACGATTTAAAAAATAAAAGCATATGCATAAACCCAAATAGGAAATATAACGGTTATTGAAAAAGCATGTGTCCTAATCTCCTGAAACATTGGTGTGTCAGGTTTTAGAGAAATCAATGCAATTTGGCAAAGAAATTAATCCAATCTCTTTGTGTGAGAAAATGTTTCAGATGTAACCCCTTTGTAATGGTTAACATTTTCGTAAGTAACTGTAATTGAATTGCACATCTTTCTCAGTAACTGTAACTGATTACAGTAAGATCTATCTTGTAATTAAATGATGTGATGGTGGAGCACCTGGCCGAGCTCTCAGCTGACGGAGGCGGGGTCGACCTATCAGCAGGCTGCCCGTCTTCTCCATCAGCTCTGGTCCGTCCAGTAACCGTGGTAACAGGGAGTCTGCGAGCCACGCCCACACATCTTCACGACTGCAGGGAGAGGATCAGACAAGTTAGAGACATTGTGTGTGTGTGTGTGTGTGTTACAAACGGGCTGTGACGCTCAGAGAGGCTCATGGTGTGAAACAGCAGCCACCTGTCGAAAACACTACATCAACACACTGTCAGCTCACCTCCCTCTGTCTGATCTCATACATCAACACACACACACACACACACACTTCTGTCAGACTGACTGCGTGACCCAACAGATGGGTGAACAAGAGAAACAAGACAAAACTCTAGTCTACATGCTCCTGTGCTTGTTGCTGGACAATAGGTGTGTAATGATCAAAGAGCTACATCTGTGTGTGTGAGTGAGTGAGTGAGTGTGTGTGTGAGAATGTGTGTGTGTGTGTGTGTGCATGCATGTGAGTGTGTGTGTGTCAGTAAATGTGTATGTGAGTGCATGAGTGAGTGTGTGTATGTGTGTGCATATGTGTGAGTGAGTGAGTGTGTGTGCATGCGTGTGAGTGTGTGTGTGAGTCAGTAAATGTGTGAGTATGTGTGTGAAAGTGCGTGTGAGTGAGTGTGTGTATGTGAGTGTGTGTATGTGTGTGCATACGTGTGAGTGTGTGAGTGATTGAGTGAGTGTGTGTGCATGCGTGTGTGAGTGTGTGTGTGTGTGTGTGTGTATGTGTGAGTATTTGTGTGCAATTGTGCATGTGAGTGTGTGTGTGTGCATAGGTGTGAGTGAGTGAGTGTGAGTGTGTGTAAGTGTGTGTGTGTATGTGTGAGTATTTGTGTGCAAGTGTGCATGTGAGTGTGTGCATGTGTGTGCATAGGTGTGAGTGAGTGTGTGTGAGTGCATGTGTCTGAGTGTGAGTGTGTGTGTGTGTGTGTGTGTGTGTGCGTGTGAGTGAGTGATTGAGTGAGTGTGTGTGTGTGCATAGGTGTGAGTGAGTGTGTGTGAGAGCATGTGTCTGAGTGTGAGTGTGTGTGTGTGTGTGTGCGCATGCATGCGTGTGAGTGATTGAGTGAGTGTGTGTGTGTGTGTGTGTGTGTGCGCATGCATGCGTGTGAGTGAGTGATTGAGTGAGTGTGTGTGTGTGCATAGGTGTGAATGAGTGTGTGTGAGTGCATGTGTCTGAGTGTGAGTGTGTGTGTGTGTGTGTGTGTGCGCATGCATGCGTGTGAGTGAGTGATTGAGTGAGTGTGTGTGTGTGCATAGGTGTGAATGAGTGTGTGTGAGTGCATGTGTCTGAGTGTGAGTGTGTGTGTGTGTGTGTGTGTGTGTGCGCATGCATGCATGTGAGTGAGTGATTGAGTGAGTGTGTGTGTGTGCATAGGTGTGAGTGAGTGTGTGTGAGTGCATGTGTCTGAGTGTGAGTGTGTGTGTGTGTGTGTGCGCATGCATGCGTGTGAGTGAGTGATTGAGTGAGTGTGTGTGTGTGTGTGTGTGTGTGGTACCTGCTGATGTTGGTGAAGTGTTCTGTGAGGAAGTGCTCCTGCAGTTGAGTGTGTAGTGGTAGGCGATGGGCGTCTTTGGTCGAGTCTGAGTAGTTGAGCAGTAAAACCAGCAGCAGGAACAGCATGTAGAGCAGGAAACCCTGTCAATCCAACACAAATCATCTATTATACTTCACATTCACGAGCGACTCTGTCAACGCCGAGAGAAACACACATTAATCACAGTTCAGAGACTCTAATGAGAAGAAGCCCGCTCCGGTCCAACAGCCAATCAGAGTTCTCCTTTGTGTCCGAGAGTCGTAAAACACGACCTGGCAATCACAAAGTGATGTTAATGGAGCAGAGTATGTATAACAGCTGTCAGCCATGACAAACGTCCTCAATGGGTTTATTACAGGAGCAAACGCTGGAGTTGAAGCTATTTTGAAGCTAACAAAGGACTTCTAGGAAAACTATAGGGTTATGACAACTTTGAAGCCTCAATTCACTGCTCACTGAAATGACTGGCGTACCTTCAGCATGGTGTGCAGCAGGCGGACCTTGCGTGCCTCCTCTCGGGCCTGTGAGAGAGCGAACCCCTGCGGAGGCCTGACGCGCGGGATCCGCTGAACCACTCTCTCCACACGCGGACAGTCCACCAGAACATCCTGCTCCTCGGCTCTCAGACGACCCACGACCAGAGAGAAATACACCCCCTCCAACAACACCTGAACACACACACACACACAGCAGAATCAGCCACACAGCTGCATTGAAAACAACACTGATTTCACAATGTGTCATTTGCATCATCCCTGCTGATTTGTTGTTGTTGCATAAACCAGCCTAGGCTTATGTTTAGGTGTGCAGACTGCTGTTGTGCATGTACGTACCTTCAGAGGTTCGAGAATGAGGAATGATGACAGGAAACTGGCCATGCAGGAGATGAGCCACATCAGAGCCACGCCCTCGCGGAAACTCCGCCCCAGCCACATTGATAGGATGCTGGACAGGATAAGCCCCGCCCAGCTGGCCCACAGAGCAGCCAATCCACACAGAGGAGGAAACGGCCTGGGCTTACACACATCTGTCACCACTGAGACAGAGATACACACACATCGCATAAGACTTCAGCTATTTCTGAGATAGAAGTGGTTTTAGAAGTGTGTGTGTGTGTTTGTACCTGTGCGTGATGTAAAGGCAGTTTTGGGAGGGTCTCGTCTAAATGTTCCACATGGAACAGGTTCATTCATCTTTTGCAGTAGAATCACCTCCGTCTTATCACCGAAAATACTGGAGCTAAACACAAACAACTCTCATTAAGCACGACGCATTAAACTGATCAAAAGTGACAGCAAGACATTCATAATGTTATAAATGATTTATATTTCAGAAAAATTATGTTCTTTTTAACTTTCTACTCATCAAAGAATCCTGAAAAAGTATCACACTTTCCACAAAACAATTAAGTAGCAAAAACTTTCAACATATAATAATAGTACGCACCATTATTAATAATTGAGCATAAAAAGATATACTGGTTTTACGGTACTTTTGATTAAAAAAATGCAGCCATAAGAGACTTTTCAAAAACACAAAAAATCCTTTTGACCGATAGTGTATATGCTATAAAACGTGTTTAAACAGACTTCTTAATGAGGAGTTTATGCACTTGAAATTTGATCGATGCATAATTCATGAAAGACAACAAAAAAAAAGGAAAAAACATATGAACACTGAAAAACAACCTCCAAATTTAGGATGAATCTGACGCCATTTCAATCACATATATGCTTTATATTATTCTATGTCCTTTATATTATTTCTATCTGAAAATGTAATTTTATGGACTCTACTACCCCAGTCAATATTAATGAAGTATTTTTTTAAATCTCAAAGGGGTGGGACTAGGTGTGACCGCACCAGTTGCTCCGCCCAAAGGACCGCCCTGTTTCTAGACTGTCTGAAGTACAGATGAGAAACTGCGGTGACTTACAGATCGCCCATGTCACTGTCCGTCTGAGACAGCAGCTGTCCATCGGCCAGAATGCGCTTGATTAGATCCTCATCTGTCAATCAAAGCCAGCATCCAATCAACAACCAGCTCGACTCTTCCGGCACATGCACTAAGTACGTACTTAACTTCAAAGTATCCAAAAATAAAGAAGTGAAGAAGAGGCCAGTGTGTCACCTGAGGAGGAGAAGTATTTGTTCCTGTGGCTGTTGTCACAGACAGTGTCCTCCTCGTCGGGACTGAAGGGAATGTCCACACCCAGATGTCTGCTGCCCTGACCTCTCTTGAGCCGAGGCGGGAACACCGGCCCCATCTCCACAGACGAGTCGGTCAACACATCCGGCCAATCACAGTCAGGAATGCTCCACCTCTGAAGACTACAGCAGAGATTATATTTAATATTATATTTGATTTTATTGCAGCTGTATTTCAGCTAACCAGAACAAGTATTAATAGGTTCAGTTAGGAGTAACAACAGATCGACTTCAGTCATTTGTTGATTCTGGCTCAGTTAGGCTAGTTTTTCACTCTTTCATTCAGTGTGTGTCGGATGGACAGGATGTTTTGCGTCCTGCAGGTCTGTGTTTAATGAGCTGTGCTTCAGTGACCTCATGCTCACCTCTTAGTGGACGGCGTGGGCAGGTCAATGTTGGTCTCCTCTGAGTACGTCTGCAGAGAGAGAGAGAGAAACAGCAGTGAGCTCATTCCTCTGCAGGAGCACAATACACTCATCTCAGTTCATCTCAGGATACGTGTTTATAGATATAGATATATATATCAGCTCATGCTGCTGTGCTTCACATTCGCTCCCCTCTCAGTTCACACCTGGAATCTAAATGGAGCTTCTCGTCAGTCGGTTCATCATGTTTTAAATAAAACAATTAAAAACCTGTAAATGTGACATTCGGTGACGGCTGTGACAGACTCAACTGCAGCACGTTCAAATGTTGTGAAGACGACAAATGCACCTTTCAAGACTCAGACATTCATTTCCAACCCATTTCATTTAGACTGTCATCCTACCGCACCGCAGAAAAATGGAAACAAATCAGCTATGACTAACAAACATATTGATAAGAAGGTCTTCGTGAAGGTTGCTCTCGGCCTTTGTGTTTCTGTGCATCAATTGGAGCATGCAAACAAAGTATTCGGCAAGCGCATTTCAATTTGCACCGCATGAAAGGTACGAGAGAAAAACATCTCTCAGAGTCTCTGTCAGAATAAATACAAATGCATATATTGTATTCTCCCTAAACTCACAGAGGCTGTCAACAGGTAAACAATGATGCATTATTTGGATCGTAAAATAAGGTATTTATACATAATTGTAACTACGTGCTGCTTTTAATGAATGCTATTTTAACAATCCAAAACAGAATCATTTACTACAATATGAGTCTAATGAAACCAATTAATCAGTGTAATCAGTATAAATGTTGTATGAAATGTATAATTGTACTGCTGGAGTGAATGTCAATGTAGATTGTATGTTAAATGTTGTTGTAAACATAAATACTGTTATGCAAGAAAAATTTCAGACACAGTTTGACAAAGTATAAAGTAAAGTAAAGTCTAAAGTAAATGTACTGTATACATACACACATTTTTTTTTATTAAGAAATGTGTGAAAAATTAATGAACAGATAGAAATATACATGTAAAATAGAGCAAAATATAAAAATAAACTTTTAAAATAAATAGAAAAATGAAGAAAAAGTTAATCATTAATTAATAAATATAAACATAATACTTTATAATATAAATATGAATTAATACATAAAAGACCAAATACAAGAATGCTACCAGAATGTTTTCTTAAAGGGAAATGAAGCAGAACAGAAATACTGTACTAAGCAGGCTGTTAACAGTAACACTAACTAGCTAATTAAGCATTATAAAATACCTTCAAATATAAATATAAACAACAAATATAAATCTACTTCTAACCAATTCAAAAACAAATAAAAATCACATATAAATAATCAAATAAGTTAATATAAAAATAATAGTTTTGGTCAGTTAGTAAGCAGTGGTTTGTTTGTGGAAATCACACTCAAGTACTTCTCCAACAGTATTTGAACATACTGTACCTCTCCAGCAATGCCATTCAGCATCAGAAAAGAGCTTCCTGTGAGCGAGTTATCCAGGAAGTCATCGATCTCCAGAGACTCCTGGTCCACCTGAGGAGGAAGCTGCTCCACAGAGACCTGAGCGTCATCAACAGAGACACAACATTCATTTACCACTGCGCTGTGGTCATGTCTCTAGATGATCATACAGTGGTGGCCCAAATGATCAGAGCCATTTCTTAACTGGTGAAAATACTAGTGTTCTAATAATTCAGGCCACTACTGTATGTGTGTGTGTGTGTGTGTGTGTGTCTCACCTTACTGCGGCTGAGTCTGAACAGACAGAAGACGAGCAGGTAGAGGGGATAGACCAGCAGACAGCTCACAAGCCCCGCCCACAGCGTCTCCGCATTCACCGAGACCAGCGCAGACACCGGCGTAGAGCTAAACACACGCTCACACATCAGTCATATTCTTAATACAATAGAACTGCACAGGAAATTGATGGCTGCTGTTTCACCAGACACATGACACTGCTTTATCACGAGCACATCAGACCATACTTCCTAAACTATACTGTCCTGTACTGTATTATAATGTACTATAATATACAATACTATACTGTACTGTACTATATTATACTATTATATACTATACTGTACTGTACTATATTATACTGTAATATACTATACTATACTGTACTGTACTATACTATATATACTGCACTGTACTATACTATACTGTACTATATTTTACTGTACCATATTTTACTGTACTGTACTATACTATACTGTACTATATTATACTGCACTATACTATACTGTACTGTACTATATTATACTGTACTATACAATACTATACTGTACTGTATTAAAATATACTGTACTGTACTGTACTAAACTATACTGTACTCTACTGTACTATACTATAATATACTGTACTATACTATACTGTACTATACTATAATATACTGTACTGTACTATACTATATTATACTATACTATACTATAATATACTGTACTGTACTGTACTATACTATACTCTACTGTACTATACTATACTGTACTATACTATAATATACTGTACTGTACTATACTATACTATACTATACTGTACTGTATTATACTGTACTATACTATACTATACTATATTATATTATACTGTACTATACTGTACTATACTATAATGTACTGTACTATACTGTACTATACTATACTGTAATATACTATACTATACTGTACTATACTATATTGTAATATACTATACTATATTGTACTATACTATAATATACTGTACTATACTATACCGTAGTATACTGTACTGTACTATACGATACTGTACTGTACTATACTAAAATATACTGTACTGTACTATACTGTACTGTCCTATACTGTACTGTACTTCACCTGTTGCTGTAGGAGACGGTGCCGAACCACACTGCATTGGCCAGCATGCAGAGCTGCATGAGCAGAGTGCAGCAGGTGAGCCGCTGCAGCCGTGTGAAGGGGCTCCGCGGAGGACGCTCCCACAGTGACAGCCACACGTGACTCTCACACACGGCCCTCTGCAGCTCCCAGGACAGCAGCCGTGGCCACTCGTGTAGCTCCGCCTCCTCTGCACACAGGAAACACAGAGTCAGCAGCAGGAAGCTGGTCTTTCACTCATTAGTGCACAGTGAGTGATGTGTTAATGGAGCATGAGGCAGAAGTGAACACTTGCTGCACTACGTAGGCTAACTAGTTAGTATATAATACCCATATAACATCCTGCTCCAACTGAGCATAGCTGGGAGCTATACATTTTAAATAAAACACAAAAAATAACTACTTTATGTACTATAATTTAAAAGTAGTATTTTTTATTTGTACACAATAAAATTTTAGATTTTCAAAAAAATAAACAAATATTTGAATTTGAGTTAAAATGTTACCAATTTCTTTTATTTTAATATTATTTTGTTTTATACATTTTTAATGTTAAAATAATTATAATTTATATATATATATATATATATATATATATATATATATATATATATATATATATATATATATATATATGTTTTGTCAATGAAATGCACCTAATTGTATCCTGTATTTTAGGTGAATACAGTTAGTTTTTCATTATGGAGATATAAAGGGCCTGCATTAGGTTAACTGTCCACTAAAACGAACAATTTAATGTAACTTCTTATTAGAAACAACACATTACTGTTAATCTTCACAAACATTATGAGCAAACAGAGAAATAAAGGACTTGATTTCCTCTTTTTAAAGCACTATGATGTTCCTGCCCTTATTCCTTCTCGGAATATTCATGATCTTAAGAATCTAATTCCAGCTTCAACCAATCACAACAGGTGTTGTATCTGTGGGGGCGGGGCTTTACCTGAGGCTTCCACCTCTATCTCGACCCTGCCGTCCGTCTTCTCGTTGTCGACCGAGAGCCATTCCTCAACCAGGAAGAAATAACTGCTGGCCGTCTGCAGGTCCTTCACCAGGACGTACTGGAGCAGCCATGCAGGAGACAGCCCTGACACACACACACACACACACACACACACACACACACATACACAGGTTTATCCTGACGCATCAGCCCGCTCCACACTGCTGGTGTTGTTCATGCCGATCGCTTCAGTACCTTTGTTGTCGTGCCACACGCGGATCTTCAGCACGCTGCCCAGGCTGCTGTCGGAGGCCACGTGGAAGATGTCCAGACTGTTTCGCGTGAACGCGCCGACACTGTCCAGGTGTCTGTGTCCACTGCGGCTCTCACTGCCGTGAAGACTGATGCCCACGTGAGCCGTGGTTCCTGCAGCGGAGAGAAAGAGCTCAGTGACTGACAGTCACTCAGTGAGGAATATCCATCGCTCTAATCATGAAACTAAACAGACGAGCCTCAGACAGCGCCTAACTAAGACCAAAACCATAAAATAAACAAAAACTAAATTTTTGTTACTTGAAATAAAGGGATTTATATATATATATATATATATATATATATATTTTTTTTTTTTTTTTTAGTGGTCAAAGCAAGATTTCTTATTTTAATATAATTTAAATCCATGTACTAAAATACCAAAACTAAATAAAAACTACCAAATAAAAACTAAATTAGTACAAAAATGAGTAAAAATTACAAAATGAAAAAAGGACAAAAACACAACACAATTATTCATATTTGATCGAAAATCGAAACTAAATGTGAAATACAAAAATAAAAACTATTTCAAATTTTATATATATAATATTTTCATGATACATTAAAAAAAGAGTTACTTGAAATAAAATGAACATTAATTGAAGAAGAAAACAAACAAACATAAACTTATTTGAGTTAGAGGCCAAAGCACAATTTCTCATTACTGCACTATAACATGGTATAGTAAAAAAAGTAAAACTAAAACGGAAATAAAAATGAACTAAAACTAAACAGACATATTTAAAAATTACAAAAACACACAACAAAATAGCTAAAACCGTAACTAAAATTAAAAATGGAAAATGCAAAAATAAAAACGAATTCACAATATAGACATAAAAAAACAACTAAATGTTTTTAAGAATTTATCTAGTAATCTATGCAATTTTAACCACACACAAATTTCACTCATGTTGAAGTTGGTGATATCTACACTATTGATAATAGACAATGGCCTTTTTTGGCCATAAATTCTTGACCTTAACAGACACCTGTTTACAGTGAGGCAGAGCCAGTCCCTTTAACACGTCCTGTCCTAACCGTCTCACCTGCCCCGTAGGCCCAGCCGGTCTTGACCTGGATCTCGTACTTGTACAGCCCGTCCTTCCCACACAGAGGCACCACAGAGGCCCGTCTCAGGTCCATCTGATCCAGCTTGTGCAGTACAGCCCCGGCCACAGCGTAACACAGCAGTCCCATCACACACACCAGCACCACCACCAGACTACGAGCCACCGAACGCTCCTGACAGAGACCAGACACATATAATCTAGCTTTAAAAACTATATAAAATTCATAAAAAAATGTCTTTTAAATTAACATTTTATATATATGAAACTTCAGATTAAAATATAAAAATATTAAACATTAAATTTTTTACATAATATACATCAAGCATAGTGGTAAATACAACATTACGACAATGACCCGGACATAAAAATATTTTTGAAAATGCACACAAAAAATAAAATATAAAATTAAATTCACTAATTTATGTAACTTTAATCATTTTTAATTCTAATATAATATAATATAATATAATATAATATAATATAATATAATATAGATTAAAAAACAATTAAATTCTATGAACTTTTAAAATAACATTTTGTACATATTAAGCTTCAGAATAATAGAAATACAAAAATGTAAAGAAACATACTACTAAAATAGTAAAATATAAAGAGAAATGTTCATTTAAAATAAAATACATATAAAATAACAGAATTATATATATATATATATATATATATATATATATATATATATATATATATATATATATATATATAGTAGTTAACATTTGAAGTGGATCAAAAAACGTAATCAAAGTTGTCCTAAGACAAGAATGCATTTAGGTTTTAGGACAACTCTGATGAAAGGTTTTAAACCACTTCATATGTTGACTAGTGTATTCTGAAGAATCATTACTACTGTGTCTGGACAGAATTAAGGTTAATTCAAAACCAATCTTCTGAAAGGAGAAGTTGAGTTGTGCTGCTCACAGGAATGATGAAGGAGACGGCGTCGGCGGGGACGAACAGGCTGGCGGCGAAAGCGGTGAGATGATGTGTGCGACACACGGCTCGGCTCACGTTGGTCTCGGGAAGCGGATCCATGCCGTCCGTCCGCCACTGACTGGTGCTTTCACTGAAATACTGACACAGCGAGGTGAAGACGGCCACCTCCAGCCGGATCAGAGCCGGATCGCCAGCGCCGCAGCCCACCGTCACGTTAATGAAGTGATCACGCGTGGTGTCATAGGACCTGATGGAGAACACACATCAGACAGTAGAAGACAAAACTCATTTGTGTTTTTAGTGGAGCGTAATCACAAATGATTTTAATTTATTGGCCTGAAAATTTGGACAGGATGAGGCGCTCTCTTTGTGTTTTGTGAAACACTCATCTTCACTGCTGATATTGATGAACACGTCACCCCTATGATCTCCTGTGGCGGTTGATAGCTTCCAGACGCATCATTTATTATAGATGACTGGCCTAACATGCACTTCCTGTATAAACTATGCAGCAGCGAGAAGCATCCAAACATTAGCAAGAGCCTTACTTTGGAGACAAGAAGAAAGTGTAGAGTCGGTGGTCCAGGTCCCGCCCCCGTGTCATATTGAGCGTGATGCGTTTCCTGTCTGTGCTGTTGTATTCATTGGGCCATTCGGAGGTGTGCAGATACGCTGTGATGAATGGATCCAATACCCACTTCTCCGGAGGATCTGAGGACACGGGGCGAGAAGAAAGAGCTCTTAAGAGATAAATCAAAACAAGAAACACTCAAAAGGAGGATGAATATCCCTGAAAATGCTATTTCCCCTCCGACGAGAAGAAATGCATTACACTGACCATGTGCTGTAATAACTAGTAATTGTTCCAGTTAGTCGACTAGTTGGTTTGTTTGCCTACACTAAAATGAACCCTGAGGGGTTCCTGTAATAAAGCTTGAATTAAAATTGAGAAATATTAGGTGAAAATATAAAAAAATAAAATTAAAACTCATTTAAAATATTTAAAACCACTATAATAATAATAATATATATATATAATAACACTATGCCAAGTTATTGTCCTTTATTAATCAAATATCATGAAATATGTTTGTTTATTAATTTATTTATTATTGGACATTTCACAATTTGATGATATTTTCTCATTCAGCTTTCTAAATACTGATCATAACATGAGATTAATTGTTATTATTTTTATATGTTTTTAACAGAAATAAAATATACAGTGGTGGCCAAAATTGTTAGAACACTTGGGAACTGGGGGCAAAAATGTTCATTAAATAATTCTTAACTAATTCACAGTTAATCATGTGTTAATCAATGATTAATAGAAGCAGCCCACTACTGTAAATCTATAATTTGGTGGAAATATTTTTTGAGCTAATCACAGATAAATAATCTTATAATAAAATAATATTTTTTTATAATATAAATATACTGTATATTTTTTACTTTTATTATTCATATATATTTTCTTCTTAGTATGACACCTGTATTTTTTCTCATACAGTTTCTTATTCTCAGTGGCTCCCCCTTGTGTTGAACGTCTTACCGTCTAGTACGGTGAAGTTGAGTTGGACGTAGATTGCCGCTTGTCTGTTGGTGTTCCTCGTGCTCACCCTCACGATGACTGAATCACAGCGGCTGATGTTCTCGGCTCCCGCCGGCGGCAGGACGGTCTCCAATCCATTCCCATTCGGCCCAGCCCCACTCCCGTTATTAACGGCAACCGTTATGGCATGACTGTCTTCCAGTTCTGAGATGGGAATCTGCGTGCCGTTCACCGTGCGAAACTCCATGGACGCCACCTCCGTGGACACGGTGTAATTGGCGATGTAGTTGAACGGAAACGGATTGGGCTCCACTTGGAACAGCAGCTGCACGATGCCGTCCTCGCTGCTGGGCGCCAGAGCGCCCCCTGCTGCCCGTCCCAGACTGCTGTTGAAGGCTCGCGGGATGGAGAAACGCCGGCACTCGGCCGCGTCGCTCTCGCCGTAGCAGAGCAGGCTCTGAGGGTCGACACGTTTGCCGGCGGCGACGATCTCTGCCCCGTGGAGGATCAGCGGCTCCTCGTTCAGGACGCGGCCCAGCATGAGGATCTGCATGAGGACGGAGGACAGGGTGTAGGCTTTAGCGGCCACCCGCAGCGGGTGATGCTGCTGCTCCTCTAACAGAAGCGGAGGCGGCTGGGTGAGGTCTTCACGGTCCTCTGACTCCGGAGGAGGAGAGGAGGCAGTCTGGCTCACCTGCTGGATCAGGCCACCTGAGGGAGGAGACAGTGTGGAGGTCTGGGTTACTGACTGGAGGAACACTGAAAACCAGCAGGCTCCACGAAAGACCAAAAAAGTGGAGTGATATAAGTGCTACAAGACTGATTAGAATTTGATTTAATGTTTCTATCAAAAAAAAAAAATATATATATATAAATCAAAAATTAGTTGCATGGCGATAAATCAATAAAATTAATTGTAATTAATCACACTGTTCAGAAAAAAAAAAAACCCAGGATGAAGATAAATCAAGTAAAGAGAAATAAATGCTTTTGTAGCATAATATAACAATATTAAAATAGAACAATTAAAATATAAATTAATATTGCATAATATTTACATTAAACTAGAGATATACAAATCTTTTAAAAAGAAAGGTAATTTAAAAAATAAAAGCTCCACAATGGAGACAAATCAAAAACATTCAAAGAAAACCATACCTGTCAATAAATCAATCAAATTAATTTCAAGTATTTGCATAACTGAGAAAAACCTTAAAATTACGATCAATTAAATAAAGATAAATAAAAACCATTTTTGTGGAAGTGATGTGACATACATACATGTGAAGATAAGTCATATAATTATATATTATAATTTTTTTATTAATTAAAACGAATAATAAAAATAACATTTAGTAATATTATATATTAAAATATAAATATCCAAATATTAACAGAGGGGCTATTTAAATAAAAGCCCTAAAATGAAGAAATGTTATGGCAGATGAGTCAATAATTGAGCAGATGATGCTATGTAAATAATAATGATATATTGTGAATTAATTATATTTTGTGAATTAAAATAAGAAAATATTCTTCAGAAAAATAGAATTATGCAGATCTTTTAAACAGAAAGGTAATTAAAAAATACAATAAAATTATTCATAATTAATACAGGTTAGGGGCATTTTACTGAGAAATATTATATTGTATTTTCTTTAGAATTAATAAAAAATAAATTGACAGCAATTTCATATGTAGATTAGGTTCAGATAAGATTTAAGTAAGTTTTTGACTTATTCTCCATTGAAAACGATCTGGGCTGGGATGTCTGTCTCTGTTTTGGTTTGTGAAACCCGGCCATTGGCAGTTTACACAATTGTATTTTGCCATCCAGGGTTGCCAGTTGGTGGAAACACAGCGTATTTCATTGTATTCATCGTCAAGTGCACTCGTTCCTGTTTGTGTCATCAATCTGGCAACCTGCATGTGCGTCAAGTCTGAGGAGGAGGGGCTAGGTGAAAAAAACCCTCTACAATATTTTTAATTTGGACTGTAATACCTAGTTCAACCACTCGGTGTCAATCCTACATACAGCACCTTTAAGGTCCATTGCACTTAAAATGAATCACATTTATACACTATCTCCAAAACTTTTGCCCGTCATAAAAAAATTTGGATCAGGTAAAAAATGTTTGCGCTTTCGCATCCGAAGCAAGAATTTTGATAAGAAACGATGACGAATACCAAAAAAAAAAACAACAACAATATAAATTTCAGACTCAGTGTGCAAGGAACTTCAGTCAGAAGAGAGAAAAATGAAAACATGTAAACAGTAACAGCTTGTTGCTTCTGGGGTTGTCTGTTGCTTTGTGACTCTGTTAGCATAACACAGCCAAGAAATAGATGATTGTCTTAGCTGTCTCACTGGAGTCTGAGTGTGTGTGTGTGTGTGTGTGTGTGTTACCCATGATATTAAGGATGTTGTCTGCTATCTCGGTCGGGGTGACTGTGCCCTGTTTGGTGTCAGTCTGCAGGATCTCTAACATCGACTCTAGTTTGTCCAGAGTGCTGTTCTGACACTCTTCACACACGAACTCTCCACTCACAGCCTGCAATCAAACACATACCAGACTCTATTCACTTGGTCACATGTCTCCTGAAGTGCTTCAGGATTGAGCTGATGTGAGTGTGTCTCTCTCGTCTCACCGTGCACTGCGCGAGCGCCGCTGATGTCTGCTGGATGTCACTGACGGTGGTGAGGTCCAGTGACGTCAGCGCTCTGGTGATGTTTCCTCTGACGCTCACACGATACTGACGCTCTGTCTTGGACACACGGGAAACACCCTGCTCATACTGACACACAGACACACACACATGAGGAGCAGATGGAGAAACACATGACAGATGGATGGATGGACGGCTGGTCTCACCTCATTGAGGACGGTGATGAGGGCGAGCGACAGCTCCCGTACTCTCTGTGAGTCTCCCTGATGGAGCAGCTCTCTCAGGGTGGAGTCGGTCAGATTGCTGAGCCAGTGAGGGAGACTGCTGAATCCGTCAGGAACCGCCGGCAGCACAACCTCCATCGACCTGACACACATCACAAACCATTCACAGCGCTGCCAGCAAAGAGCAGAACACAGGAAGTCTTCCTGCCAAACCGTGTCTTACTTGTTGAGGGCCGTGACTGTCGCCCCCTGGTGGTCCTCCACCATGACACTCACAGACACCTGGTACTGGGTCGAGCTGAAGCCCGGGGGCAGGAAGGCTGAATGTTCGGGACTCGTGCCTTTATACACACAGAACTCCTCGCAGTCCTTCTTGGAGCAGCGCTCCGCCAGCAGACTATACACCAGCGGAGACTCGGCCTCGTCCATATCAGTGTAGCCTGAAAACCAGACACCATGACCAAAAATGTATCTAAAATAAACTTTTAACTGAACTTAAAATGAAAAATAATACAGATATGATAACAATACTACTACGAAATCTACTATTAATAACAATATAAAACACACTAAAGATTAATGAGCTGCTGGGTTCATGAATATCAATCGCCTTGCCATCGAGTCACCCAGTGTGAAGATTTAATTGCATCTGTGATTGATTCACTCTCATTGTAGAGGGTTGTCCATCTTCACCGTCACGCTTAGTAACACAAACAGCTCTGCTCTCTCCACAGAGTAAAGGGACCCCTCTCAAACATTGTTGCTCTGCACCACGTTCTGAACGTTGTTTAAAGCGGTGGATGATTGTGATTTCACTTTTTTAATGTTAGTTAGTGTGTAACGTTGTTGTTTGAGCATAAATAATATCTGCAAAGTTATGAAGCTGAGAGTTCAACACAAATGGAGATATCTGTCTTTTAAAATTCTGGCAGTTAAATGCCAACAAAAATGGCTGGTAGGGACTACAACAAGTTTCTTCATGGGTTTATGACGTAACAAACCCAGATAAACCCCGCCCTTGGGAAAAGGCAGCAAAGGGGCGTGGCCATGCTGCGCTGCTTTAGAGAAGAGGAAGAGAAAACTTGAGGTACACGTAAAAATCTATTCATATATGAATTCACATAGGATTCACAAGATTCTAAATCAATGTTCTAAAGCAGAGGTTCTTGATCCTGTTCCTCACGTCCCCTTGTTCTACACACACTTTCTTTCTCTCTCTCTCTTTATTGTTCAGCTCAGCTCCAACATTGAACTATTCCAATTATACAATGATGCCGTTGTTTACAATACAACAGGAGCACATGCCACTGAGGTGAGGGGCGGGACGATTAGATGTGCACTAGAGGCAGTTTAACCAATCAGAGCCAGACGGGAGGGGCTTCATAGAAGCAGGAAATGATCAGTGCATTTCTCAGAGAAGGGACAGAGTGGTGTGAAATAAAGGTAAATTATGTTTAAAAAATGTGTTTGTTTAAAATCAAAGCATTAGCACATTACACTTCACCCCATACACACAATCAAGCCTAGAAAAAAAACACCCCTTTAAGCGACATACACCAGTACTGTGGTATATATAAAAATTCATATGATAGCAAAAATAAACGCTGTTATTTGGTATGAACCCAGCATTACACTGTAAAAAACTGTGAAATTTCTACAGTAAGTTCTCCTACTATGTAAGGTGAAAAACTGTAATAAGACATTTCATAAAATAAATTAAAGGTATTTATAATTAACAGTGAAAAACCGTCAATTGGTGTTCCCAGAATTCCCTGTGTGGCATTTCAAATTTGATGTTCTTTCTTTGAAACAACTATGTTTTCTCTTAATTTTTTCTTATCAGTTACATTTATCAGGTTTGCATTTTACGTCTAATGTTGTTGTGTTCATGTGTGTAGTGTTTGTGTGAATGACACTGTGCACCTTCTATATATATATTAGTATTGACCTTTTCAGCTTGTGGAAAAGCTGCTCATGGTGAACTTCATCATGTGACTTTCTCATCACCACCTGATTTTGATGGTTATTATATTACAAAGGTACAGATCAGATTTCAGAACTTCAATAGGTTGTTAATTAATGGAATGTGATTTTTAATTGAATAATTTAAGTTAAATCCATAAATCCTCAAATGTTGCTAAAGGTTTTTTTTACTGTAAATGTTCAGTCCTTCGTCTCCAGTCTCACCTGAGCAGTTGAAGTGCACTCTCTCCAGCAGCGTGTGCACCTGAGGCCCGTCGCCGTCCGCCCACAGAGAACACGCCCCGCCGGCTGGAGGCAGGTTGGGGTGGAGCTCGATGTAGGCCACGCCCTCGCGGTCCATGCTGTCATCGGTCACGTGGAGGCTGAATATGTAGGAGTTTCCGTCGCGGAGGATGCCCTGTCGCAGGACCAGGTTCATGCTGTCGCTGCCCGTGGTGGTGGTGTTCAGATCCAGCACCAGCGTCTCGTTCCCTCCGGTCATCGCCGTCCACCGCTAACAACAACAGACACCACGCACACGTCACTGATACTTCCCAGTCATTTCCATATTATTATTTTAACTTAAGTTTCTTGATAATAAAGTTAATTATTAAATAAATGCAAAACACTCATAATGCATTTAAAAACATATTTTATATGCATATAAACTTTTATGTAGTTACAAAAACATTCACAGCTTTAGGAATCGTTTTGTATTTCCATGCCACTTTTATGTATTTATATGATGGAGCAGATTATTAAATTAATTAACAAATATAATTTATATTATATAAGTTAATAAATTATTGTATTAAATCATATAATTATTTAAAAGTGGTGCTGTATTTGTTGTATTCTCATTTTAAAATTCTAGTTAATATTAAAACTGTTTTATTTTTATAGCATTTTTTCAAATTATGTTATTTTTAATAAGCTCCCAGCTGCTTTTTCAGTAACCTTGCAGTGACCTCCATCACATCAATATGAATCAGCACTCATCTCAGACCGAGTGTTTGCAGCACTAGATAAGCATCCCTGAATTGTACCCTAATATTTACAGTTTCTGGTTCATGGGAACCCATCCAAGGGGAAGGAGGGTTTGACCGTTAGGTCACCAAGCAAATGTCTGTGCATGTTTAATGAGGCTTAGCATGTCGTTAACGTCTAATGCAGTGGAACACATCATAATGGTGACATCATCCTGTACACCCACTGAGGTCTCCCCTCCCTCCGGTTCCCATAACCATAACATCACTCGAGTCTCAGTCTAAACATTATGAGAAGACGAGGAATGCCTGCGAAAAAAGAGAGAGCATTCTAGAATGACATCATGCCGCTATCTCCCAATGCACAGCGCTCTTTGACTAATTATGATGGTATGTTTCCTCTAATAAATAAGGCAAGAGTGACTCACTAAATCCAAATATGTCATTCCCAACATTCAGATTGTATGAGGAAAGAGTTAATCCTAGGGACAAATTATATAATGCCTTCCATGCTTTTTGTAAAGCTAAAAGATAAAGAAATTAAAACTTTCACCCGCCAAAAAACTTAAGACATGGAAAGTCCAAATGTTGTTTCCATGATGTCCTTCAGAGACCTACTTGAGCATCAAAACCTACCTGAAACAGCAGGGAGTATTGTGAAAAACTGCTCGAAGAGTTATTATATTTTGCATGTTTCTGTAGGCAACAGTGGTTTAATAGTAACCCTGTGATTGATGAGAGTGTGTCATGAGTGTGATTGTTCTCACCCCTCTGTGTGAGCTGTGACAGTTATTGCAGGTGCCAGCCAGGTACACATAAGAGCTCTGACTGATCTCGTAGCGAGACTGAGCTTTGCACGACACACACTCCAGCGACACCATTGGGATGCGACCGCTTTGCACCCACACCTGTGACAAGGAGAAGAGACAGGACAACAAAAGAATTAAATACCAAACCCGCAAGACCCTTGCACAGGTTTTTTTTTTTTTTTTGATGAAATCCGAGAGCTTTCTGACCTTACATAGACTACAATGTAACTAAAATGTTCAAGGCACAGAAAAATAGTAAGGACATTGTTAAAATTGAATGTGATAGTTGTGTTGCTGTCTATGCAGGGTCAGAAATCTCTTGGAGTGTCTTAATTTGTGTTCTGAAGATGAAAGAAGGTTTAATGATTAATGACAGATTTTTCATTTTTGGGGTGAACTAGCGTTTTGAATTATGCAATTACGTTTTCTGTTGACCATGGAAGCTGATTAATTTCTCGAATCAATTCATTTCAAAATCTCTCATTCTTTCCACTGATTTAAATATTAACAATGTTAGCACTGAGACTGGCAAATTCCCCACTGTGTTGTGCTTGAAGCAAGCAGACCTTCAAAGTTAAATCTCATGAAATATTCCCTTTAGCGTCCGTCAAAGCATTTCAATTCAGCGAGTGAAATGAGTTTCATCTACATCACTACATTCATCTACGTAATTACAGCCAAATACAGAGTAGGCTAAATACAAATTAACATTCTGTAATGATGATAGCAACTAATTTGAATAATGCAGAACAAAACAAAAAGGCGGGAAATGCTAATAATGAATATTAACCACTAATACTTTTGCTAATTTACATGCACTGCATTGTTTTAGCTCACACTTCTCTGTTGAAAGTATGCATATCAGGTAAAAGCACAAATACACCCCAGAAAAAGGCACGATTTCACATCTCACTTGCTTTTGTTCATGATTTGATTATTTACTGTGGCCACGATCGCTAGAAACTGTAAACAAGTTTTTCTTTTAAATTCAGATCTGTTTACTGGCAGCTTTCCATGAGGCTGTAACAGCGTGACGTTAAATGTGCCATTCAAAATGGCCTGAGTTTTTGATTGTGGATAATTAGTATTCTATAATGAGCCTAATTTACATAGAAAAGAGTGACAATGACTTCATTAAAATATCACACAGCTCTATTCAGTGCACTTTGAAGATGCTTAAACTGGACTACAGGTAGCTGTTGAATAAGACGCAGGTTTAATGCATGAAAAAATCCAACATTTTATTTAAAAGATTAAAAATAAAAAAAAAATTAAATGTGATGAGATGTATTTTGGAGTATAAAACATCTGTACGAGCAATGGTGAAAAACAGCTGACAAGAAAATATAAATAACAAGAAATATTTGTATATGCAGCATATTTGCTATGAAAAGCTGGAAGTCAGTAATCAACAAGAGCACTCACTGTTTGGTTTGTGGACTCTGGGGTCATTCCTTCTTTGCTGACGGTCAAGCGAAAGGTATACTCAACATCTACCTCCAGTTCAGAACCAGAGATTCCCAGAACCGGGTCGCTCGGACCCAACCCGAAATGCAAAGTGGAGCAGTGAGCTGGGCCCTGCAGGGTGAAGTTAAAGACAGAATCACTGCAGATGGTAATTAATCGACTCATTTACCTGCCTCAAGATATACAAGACAAGAGCATAATCATCAAACAAGTTTTGGTACCTTTGTTGTTTAATGACTTTCCCTAATGAGTTTTTTAATAGCATTTTAATCACTGACCATGCCTGTGCATCTCGAATACACGTTTGACACCAACAAAGTATACATTTTGCAATCTACTGCATTATCATTTAGAACCTAACATTTTTATTTTGAGATGCATTTTGCTTAAAGTGTGCTCACATAAATGCCACCTGTTTTTCTTTTTGTTAGTTTGTTTTGTTTTTAATCTGATCATCTAATGGAATGACATTCATACATTTTTGCTGAGACTAAAGTGTTATTTTTTGGTGCCAGTGGTGCTTGAAATATTTCATTATACTTAATACAATATTCCTTTGAATTTCTGTCAGTGACAAAATGTTTTAATAAAAAGCAGGAATCTCTGGCTTCCCTCTGGCTGTGATTCTGATGGCATGGATATCTCTAAGGAATGCTAAGTTTATCCGCTGCTAGTTATGTAACTGATCTCAAGTAGACACCACCCAAACATCCACGTTTGGGGCACGTACTACACAAATGTTATCTTTCTGAGCTGCTGTGTGCAAAGTTAAGCCTCTGATACTAGATGTCCCTAACATACTCAAACAACTCTCAATTTCACACCTTCACATATCTGTTAAGAACTTTTAGCTCTCAAATATGACTAAAAGAGCTCAGTGAATATAAGCACTTGATTGTTCATTGTTTTAGTGCCAATTACTCAATCTCTCAAACAATCTCTCAACTACAGTGTTTATTTTACTTTGTCATCCACTGATCATTTCCAGGGGAAAAAAACTCAAAAATTGGATTGTTCATCTTAAGACCTTTAAGAGTACTGCATGAACAGTCATACACAACAAGGTGCTTCACATATTAGATGCACCTAAGCACCAACATTAGATCTTATGTGTATTGCTATTTTACAGCTTAAGTTAGGGAGGTCCAATCTTGATCCTGGAGGGACGATTTCCAGCAGAGTATAGCTCCAGTCCCAACTAAACCCAAATGAACGAGCTAACTAAGGTCTTAGAGACCAATAGAAAATTCCAGGCAGATGTGCTGGAGCTGAACCCTGCAGGAAGATGTCCCTCCCAAAGCAGGATTGGCCATCATGGCCTAGAACCATTTATTGAAATTTTAAGACATCAAAAAAACATTAATTTTTATATATCTGTTACACATCAATCATGATTACCTTTGAGGTGCTCACACATTCCCAGTGGTAATTGAGCAGGGACTGGTTCTCTGGGTCCAGGTTTGGGTCGTAGGATTGTTCTGCACTCAAATGCAAATCTTGAGTTTTGGACCACACACGGTATGTGCCACCTTCAATGATTGGCACTAGCTTTTTGGACATTACTGAAAGTTGAATACACGCTGCCTTCCGTAGTGGCACACCCTCATAGGACAGAGAAAAAACTAGAGTGTAGTTCCCAGCAGAAATCGACATCTTGGGCACTGAAATTTGGAGCCTCCGGACGTTGACTTCTGGGGGGAGACGGACCTTAGATGGTGGTGGACCTTTCTTGTCATCATCCTGACAGCGAGGAGAGGTGAGGATCTCCCAAAGGTACTCTACTCCATAGAGGCCACAACCTTTTAAATTCACATTGGCCTCTACTGAGGTTGGCTGGTAACGCCATATGGCGAGTCGTGGAGCTTGAATTATCTGAACTTCTGGTTCGTCACACTTTAGGACGGAGATGTTGACATTAACCTCTGCTGTAACCCAGCTCACCAAGTTACTGACATTAACTCGCACCACATAGTGACCAGGAAGGATGTAGATATGACTAAGAGAAGGTGTAGTTGTGACTGGTGCAGAAGTACCATCCCCAAAGTCCCACTGATATGTAGCTGGAGTGGAAACAGAAGTGATTCCCACATGAAAGCTGACCGTCTTGTTTATGAAGGTGTCGCTTGGTTGAGCATCCAAGGTGGCTGACCTGATAATGTTCTGAACTCGTATGACCTTGGTCACATTTAATCCGTTTAATGAATTAAATGCTCTAAGGAATATGGTCAGATTGCCTGGCTGTTCTGGCGCATATGTCACCAACTTGCCAACCCGAGAAATCTTAAGACCATGGTGAAGGTCAAAGGTCCACAGAATGGTCAGCGGATCACGTGTCAACGTGGATGCCTCATAAGCCCTAGGTACACCAACAGGTATAGCAGCTTCACAGCAGTTCAGTATAGTCAACTTGGTCACAGGCTCCATGACTTCAATGTGCAGAGTCCTTCGTTCTGAACTAACTTGGTTGTAGGCAGTAAGGTTGACATAGTACTTGGCCACACTTGTGAACTGGTGGATGTAGGTTTGATTGGTCAGAACAACAGTTGAATCACCACTAATGCTCAGAATGAAATGAACAGAAGTTCCAGATGAGACAGAGATGGTAAATTCAACGTTTTCACCAACCGCAGCAATTTGTTTGCTGGCCTTGAGCTCCAGACCCTGGATACGTTCTTGAACGCTAAATTCACGTGAGTATGTTTCTCTGTTGATATCATTAGTGGCGTTCAAAGCAACAGTGAAAATTCCCGGTTTGGGGAAGATGTAGGAAGTGGTGCGCTGGTTCGATTTTATGTTGTCTGGCAAAAGCCACATCCACGAAATGCTGGATCCTGTTTGTGTTTCACCACGCAGAGTAACATTGTCCCCTGAAGCTACAAAGTTCTCTGTAACATTTGTGGCGATGAAAGTCAATCCTGAGATTGGTTCTTGAATGCTGATCCACTTTGAGACCACTTCTGAGCTGACTTTGTTGGAAACCTCAACGTTAACTAGTTTCAAACCCGTCCTTCTGAAACGGTGCATGACTGAGGACATATCAGATGTTAACAGTTCACCATCTGCCCACCATTTGTAATGAAGCGCTGTTCCAAAACGTGCAGATACTGTCATATTTGTCATGGCATTTACTGCAGCAGGGTTTGGTGAAATCTTAAGTACCAGCTCCCTTACAGGATCCAAAAACTCAATCGTTTTGTTCACAGCCAGCTGGCCAAGCAAGTTGGTTGCCTTGAGGACGACATCACAAGGACCAGGGGTGGAAAAGTTGAGGTCTATGGTCCTGCCCGTGAGGTTGTAGTCAAGCTTTTCATGTTCCCTCAGAAGGTTCCAGCTGAAGGTCATATTGGTCCCCTCTTTTAGTGAGGCTTGTAAGTGAAGGACACGGTTGCTTGCAAAACAGCATCCTTCAATAAGCTCATCAGCCACTATCTGCAAGCCCTCCAGCTCACGCTGCACAAAGATGGAAATGCTTGACTGAACAGTCCCAATGTCATTCTCTGCAGTAACGATGATATTGAAAGTCCCAACGGAGCGAAATGTGTAGAACATGGTGTGAGTGCCTTGGATAGATGTGCACCGGTCACAAAGAATCCAAGAGTACCTTACACCATCTCCTTGGTCGAGGTGTGCCTCAAAGTGAACAGTGGTGTTCAAAGGGACATTAACAAGGCTAGCATTTACAGAAAATCCTGTGATTGGGGCTAAGACCACAACAGAAGTCTCATTTTTGGTCTCACTCACTTCATTCTTGCCTGTAACACTTATGTTAAACCTGCCTGAGGAATTGTAAGCATGTGATACGTTTGTGCCATTAAGTCGAGTCCCATCTCCAAAATCCCAGATGTAGACGGCATTCTCAGAGTCTGAAAATGCCTTGAAATCATAGTCTTGGTGTAAGGAAAGATTGTTCCCTTTATCTCCATTATGGCTGATCAACAAAGAACTGACAGATTGTTGCACCACAACTGAAACAGATACATTAATACAGGAGATGTTGTTGAGTGCAGTAACCGTAACCAGATATTCCCCAGGACTCTTGAACGTAAAGGCCATCTCCTTACCACCTCGAACAGGACTTCTCGAATCAAGTACCCCAAAATCCCATAGGTAGGTGTAGTTAAATTCTGGGAAGGCAGCTACTGTAAATCTGCTCTCCTCGTCAAGCTTGATGTGTTTTCTCAGAGGAAACAAAGACACTGTTGTGAGTTCAGGTTGGACGCAGACCCTTCTGAAAAAATTTGCCTTGTTGGCTTCACTTGACATAAGTAGTGAGAGATTGTACTCGCCACTCTTAACATACGTGTGTGTTATCATCGACATTCCATACCGAGTTTTGTTGGGGCTTCCATCTCCAAAACTCCACACGTACTGATGTCCTGAAGCGTTCCCTGACACAAATGCATGGAAGAGTACCTCTTTGTTTTCCTGAATGCACCCGGGAGGTTCTAGCGATAACACTTGTAGCACAAACACCTCCACAGGTATGGTTTCCCATTGAGAGCTCACAGCATTCTTTGCGGTGACATTTACAGTGTAGTTTCCATCTTTTCTATACGTATATTCAACTTTGGGTTCCATAACTGTGTGCACCATTCCATCGCCCATGTCAAAGCTCCAAGTTACATTGTTGCCTGCTTCCAGACTTGCCGTGACAACAGTAGGAGTGTTGCATTCCGTGGGAGCAGATGACATTACCTCCAAGCCCTTAACATCCTCATAGACGATAACTTCCATGCAGGTGTCTGTCCAGCTAATGGTGTTGTTGATATTCACGCAGATATTGTAGACACCGCTGTGAGCGTACACATGAGGAACCCTACGTTCACGGCCCTGCTGTACACTCGAATTGTCACCAAAGTTCCAGGTGTAGATGATGCCGTAGGGAGATGGCAGAGGGTGAGCCTCAAATTCAGCAGTTTTTTTGGCATGTAGTAGGGGCGGGTCAATCTCGATTCGCACACTTGTCAGAATGCTAAAGACGTATACATTGACCTTGCATGTCTTGTTCTCATAGCTGTTAGAAGCTGTGAAGTTTAAGGTGTACTCTCCTGCAAGAAATATGAGTAAAAAATAAATAAATAAATCAATGTAGATATAAAAATAATGAATACAAATAAAAATCTGGATAAAATCAATAATATTTTTTTTACCTGGCTGTGCATAAATGTATTCCACATCATCACGAACCACAACCTGGTAACTAGAGGAGTTATTGTAAGGGGGCTTAAACTGATGTGTACGGTTTCCTCCATCTCCAAACTTCCACCTGTGACATAAAAACCATTGAAACAAACTCACACACACTACATGCCTGATAACATGCATTATTTTACAACTGTCTTGATTTTAATTGCACAAGTCACTAGGAATGTTAAACCATGACCTCACTGAAAATATTTTTCGGCAGTCTTAAAGTTAACATGTATTGCAACCTCATGTAAGACAGTACTTTATTGTAACAGCAGGCATTGGACAGTGGTTGGGGAGGAGTTGAAAAATAACTTATGTCAATTCCTTTTTGCATTACAGATAATTTTTTTCCCTTTTGAATGATACACTGTGCACAGTAAGTCCTGGAACATATATTAAGTTAAGTCTGGTTTCATGGTGGCTTTAAAGACAAGCTTATTGCAGTATAAAAGAGGGGACTAAAGAATGGGGGGAAAACAACTTTGAGTCTCTTTTGGTGCCTCGGGAATTTGTAAAAGCAAGGTGGCAGGTCTGTTTTGAAGATATTTTTAGCTGGAGGGAATAAAAGCTCCTTCTTGCAAATCTCGGCGTCTGACTCATCGCTGCGGGAGGGAGAGGTGGAGCTGCTGTTGAATCATCGCCTCGGCTCCTGGCGATACACCTTCATCTCTTGCTCCATCTTATCCCCACATTCTCTATACAAGTTGAACCCAAAGGAGAATCAGGTATCACGATTGACTGAACAAGCGGCGGGCTGAACTCCAGAGATACTGAGCAGACGAGATAAAAGCAGAAATCGCCCTACAGTACTTGTCTAACTGACTTTTTTTGGACAGTGAATAGAGAAATCCATGAAATAAATAAATAAAGCAGACATCTGCAGTGGCACACAGCAGGCTTCTGGGGGATGGAATGGAAACTTTGGAAATCTTTCTATGCTCGGCGTTGAAGGGAAAATACTTGTCAGCATTCTGCGCTAACCACAGACTGTAAATCTAGAGAAAAGTGCCATTATAGGGGAGCAGGCTGGGAGTATTTGAGGAGGTGGAAGCCGTAGAGAAAATGTTTGTGTGCAGACTGTGTGCATTAAACAGTCATGAGACGCAAATATAGAAAGCCATCTAACTCTCCAAGAAAAGAGTTATTTAAAAAGAACATTCACAACCAATTTTACTTCCATGATGATTGAAAGAGCTTGATTTTACCCATCAGGAACTGATTATATTGTAATTGGGTGTTTCATCTCAATGGATCGCAGTTCTAGGACTTCTTTATAAAATCTATCATTTGCTACGATTTCTCTATTTTTAATGGCAATATCAATCACAGGCATTAAATTACTGCATTAATTCCATTTACTGCATTTAAAAAAGACTTCATTACAAACTGTATGCTATCTAAATGAGCAATTTAAAAAACTGTAAACTGTAAATCGTCCTTCATAATGACCTTGCTGGCAAAAGTGTTTAGGATTAATCTGATGAATCTAGACTATGAATATACTATTTAATTTGACCAATCAGAGCTTCACTGTCATAGAACATACCAGAAGGTGACATTCACTGCCATGTCTATCTTCACCGATGCAGAGAGGTTCAGGGGCAAACCCTGCTGCACGATTTTGGGGACTCCGTGGACCGTCGGCTCAGTCATCGGGTTCATGTGGTCTACTGTGACATTGAAGTCCTCTGTCAGCATGCTGACCTGGTTCATAGCTGTTACCTAAGAAATGAGAGATGGGTCAGCTGCCAAGCTGATAGAATCGGTAAGGCCTTTACATAAAGCGGTCTGAGTTCAATGAAAACCAGTCACCGTGAGTTTGTACACTGCTGCGTTCTTGTAGATGATATTCAACATGCTGTTAAAGTATGTGAAGTATGGTTTATCATCCACTGTCCATTTGAACGACGGGTCTGTACCTCCCTCCACAGAGGCTGTGTAACTCTGAAATACGAGAGAAAGAAAAGGAGGTAAGCAAATAATAAGACCATTAAAGATGAAGGTCAGGGCCATAACAAAGGCGATATGGTGGATAATGAACAGCGTGAAACCTTCAGCTTCTGTCTCACAGACCTCAACATAAAATACCAGCGACATAAATACAGAAATACTCTTTCCTTGAACAGTGGCTGTTTAGAAACCAGTTTAAACTAGCCTAAAACTACCAAACTACATGATTTAAGCAGTTTTTTAAATATTAACATAAAATAAATACACTATCCTTGAACAGTAGATGTTTAAAAGGTAAAGGCATGCTGATAAAATAGCTTCAACTAGCTTAAGGTGGTTAGGCTGATCTGCTTTGATGGTTTTAGGCTGGGGAACCAGTTTAAACCAGCAAAAAACAGCATTATACCACCTGATTTAAATGGGTATTTTAAATGAGAGCAATACATATACTACCCTTGGACAGTAGATGTGTAGAAGGAAGGTAAGGTCATGGTGACAAAATGGTTAAATGTGATTATCAGATCTGTTTTGATGGTTTTAGACAGGTTTTGGGCATTTATCGGGCTGGATAACCAGCAAAAAAACCTGAATATTTGCAAAAATACTCTCTCATTGGACAGTAGATGATAAAGTCATGCTGGAAAGAAAAAGGTTTAAACCAGCCTAAGGGTTTTAGAAGGCTTTGGGCACTTTTTAGGATAGAAAACCATTCCAAGCCACCAAAACCACCTGGTTTAAGTATTTATTAAAACTGCTGTTAAACGTTTTAAACCAGCCTAAGGTGGTTAGCTGGTCTGATTTTATGGTTTTAGACATGTTTAGAGCACTTTTCAGTTTGTGAAACCAATTTAATCCAGCAAACTACCTGGTATTAGTGATAAATACACTAGCTGTGAACAACACTGGATGTTTATAAGGTAAATACATGCCAAAAATGGCTTAAACCAGCCTAAGGAGATTAGGAGGTCTGTTTTGATGGTTGTAGATGGCTTTTGGGCACTTGTAACCAAAAAACAAGTGTAAACTAGTACAAAGACCAGTGGACCACCTAATATTTACAACAAATACACTATACTTGGACAATACACATTTATCAGGTAAATGCATACTGGAAAATGGTTTTAAAGAGCCTAAGGTGGTAATCTGGTTTGTTTAGATGGTTTTAGACAAGTTTTAGACACTTGTCAGACTATGAAACCAGTTTAAACCTCTTTAAAAGCAAACCTCTTGTCTTGGTTTAAATGGTTTATAAAATCTCAGCTATGAATTCATAATCATTGGATATTTGTTGTTCAGAAGATTGAAACAGTAGTTTAAACCAACCTAATGTGCTCTTTTTTATGTTGGTGTAAAAAGGTTTGTCAAGACTTGTTTAAATCTGTGTAATGTGGTCTGTTTAAACTGATTTGAAGGGGTTTTGGGGAGTTGTCAAATTGGGAAACCATTTTAAACAAGCACCCCCCCCCTCAAAAAAAAAAGAAAAACCGTGAACCACCTGTTAATAACAATAAATACATTAGCCTTAGATAGTATATATTTAGAAAGTAAAGTCACACTGGAAAAAGTGTTTAAATCAGCTTTATGTGGTGGACTTTGGTGTTTTAGATGGGCACATGTCAGACTATGAATCCTGTTTAGAAGCAAGAATGGTTTTAAAAATATTAGCAATACATACACAATCGTTTGTAGTTGTTTAGAAGGTTAAAACAACAGTTTAAACCAGCCTAATGTGGTCCATTTTGATGGTTTTTGATGGGTTTTGGGGACTCTGAGAAACACTGAGAAACCAGTTAAAACCAGCCCAAAACCAGCAAACTACCAGGTTTAATTGTTTTCTCTCATCAGTGAGGATGTCACTCACCACTACGGACTCCATGAGGACTCTGTGAGATGGATGGGGTTTGATTACGAGCCCCTGGAGAGGTTCCTGCACCCTTGCCTGAAACTGTAGCGATGCTTTGGTAACGTTGCTCTGGATGTGAAGCAACACGTTGGTTGGTTCCGGTGTGGAGCCGAGCTGGAGGTCAAACCATGCGAACATGGTGTCGGTGTACGGGCCTAGCTGCCAGCATTCGGACACTTTTGCCAGCAGGTTGTCCGGACAGGCATCGTGAAAGGGAACGGTCTCATTGCTTCCCATCTGGCCAATCAGAGCATCATGCTGCGAGCGGACCATGACAAGAATCCAGGTCTGATTGGGCAGGAAGTACACCGTCCCGTTGAGATTGGTGGGATAGATCACGGCTGGGCTCAGAGGTGGAACGACGTGTATGGGACAGGATGCGGTGACGGGAAAATCCTCATCACTGGATGTCACTTCCAAAGTGTAGTCGCCAAGCTGAGGGAGGCCAGAGCGAAGGAAAGGACCCTGCAGTGAGGTGCTGTTCTGCCCCACGTACAGCACCCTCACCTGGCACACCACACCCTCCTCCCAGCCGCCCTCAGCATCCACCTGTAGCGTCTCGTTTGTGTCCCACCAATCGGAGCGGTTCTGGATGAGCACGCTCTGTTTCCACGGTGAAGAGGGCTCAGAGGAGCACTGGAGGAGTCCTGACGGTCCGGCGTCGTGCTGCAGGGCGATGAAGTCACCAGGAGAAACTAACAGCTCCTCTATGTCCTCCTGGACCTGAGTGAGAGCAGGACAGAGAGTGAGAGGCAATGAAACCTGTCCTATTGCATCAAATTACAAACCTGTCCATCAAGGTTTTTCATATCCTCATAAACGTGTGGCATAACAAGTGCTTTTCTAGTAACAAGCTATTTTTCAAAGAAAAAGCTACAGTATATAGCTGTATGTTGTTTGTTGTCACATTTTATTGTTTCCTACTAGCTGAGACAATAAGAAATGCACAATATCTTGTTACCATATCGGTTATCGGATGATTATTTTGTGTATTTAATGGAGCATGCAAATGTGACCTACTTTTACATTTAGATTAACACTGAGTCATCTAATGCTCACTAAAAACACTAATAATAACTTAAATGTACTCATTAACATGCATCCATTTTTCATGTTGTATATTCCAGCTTTGTGATGGTTAACTTGCAGCATTAAAAATGAATAATTGTCATTTAAAGTGGTTTATTTTAACATTATTTAGCAAAACCAGTACATAAATCTAAGCTATTCATCACTTCATTTCAAACGGGTTCTTTTGCATGATTTATAAACACACTACCATTCAAAAACATAGAGTTAGATTTATTGAGATATTTATTTAAAGGATGCATTAAATTGATCATAAGTAACAGCAGTCATAAAAAAAATAAAATAAATGTATGTCCCCCCTCAAAAAACAAACATAAAATGTAAACAAAAAAAAAACAGCATATTATAATTATTTCTCAAAGATCACGTGACTCTGAAGACTGGAGTATGATGCTGAAAATTCAGATTTGACAAAATGTTAGTTTAAATTGTTTTTTTTAATGTATTTTTGATCAAATAGATGCAGCCTCGGTGAGAAAAAGAGACTTCTTTAAAAAAAAGTTAATCATCTTTTGTTTCAAAACACTGCTTGCAGTAACATCCTATCATTTATTAGAAGTTTTCTTCTGAGAGCAAAAAACAGACCTGAAGGCAACACTGCAGTTAGTGCGAGGGGGGCAGTGATTACCCTTGATAAGGTCATGACCTCTGGAATTACACAGTGCACGAAACAGACCACAAACACCACAGAAAACACACAAAAACAGCCCCAAAAGAAAGCTGTGAGGAGAAGCTTGTCTCGCTGTAATGCACCTCTTTATGAGACAGACTGAGGGTCATTATTAGGACTTGGTTTCAGGCAGCAGAGAGGCAGTGGAAATAATTAACTGTGATCTGAACATCACTCGAGGACATTCTGAGCCGCCCCGTATTTACTCTTCAAATGCTCCGTTTAGAAAGAAGGCACTGAAGGAGGGGGAAGCAGTCGACACACGCTCAACCTCTCACTAAGAGCTCAGTGCTCTGGGGTTAGATCCTGAAGCTCAAGCATGCTGGACGCATGCTCTGGGATCCAGACATATCAGAGGAGAATCACGACAGTCAGTGCTGGAGTCTTAGAAAACCAGTCAAGATCCATATTTACAGAAAAAAACAAGAAATTTTATTTTGCATTAAAAAATTAAACCTATTTTTAGAATGTATTTTAGAAGATTATTTGCATTGCAAAATGTAGTCACATTTTAATTTTCATTAATGAAATTGAATAAATACTATATTACTATTCCTATGATATATATATATATATATATATATATATATATATATATATATATATATTTTTTTTTTTTTTTTTTTGCAATTTTTAATTTGAAGTTTTCTTTTTAATTTTGGTTTAAGTTGTAGAAATGTTGTGTGCTTTTTGTTGTTTTTTAATATTTCTAATATTAAGCATAAAGTATTTTTTTAATTATTTTTATTTTAGTACTTAAATTTATTTTAGTTAGTTGTCAAGGCAACATTTCAAATTTCCGTAATTTTTTTTTACACGTTTTTCATATAATATTTATATTTAGTTTCAGATTTATTTTGATAAGCCAAAACAATGTTTCATAATTTCAGTTTAAAATAACAACTGTTAATTAGGAATTGTGCATTACAATAATGTGAGTTTTGAGAAAATATGGGTTTAAAAGAATCTTAATTTCTGCAAAATAAAATATTTTAGAATGATACAGACATGTTCATTTCTTTATTCTTAAAATAAAAGTACGTTACTGTTTTTTCTAAATTCTTCATTCTTAAGATTCCAGATGAAATCCCTTCTGGTTGTGATGAGGTCAGACTCACCAGGATGTTGGAGGGGGGTCCGGCCGGCAGGGAGATCAGCACCTCCCCGACGAGTCTGTACTGTGGGTACTGTGTGCCCGCGGGCAGAGGACTGACCCCAGAACAGTTGACACAAGCCCCGGGATGACAGGGGCTGGCCAAGGGCAGACAGCGCTCAGTGAACGGACAGTACTGACGTCCTGCTGGACACACTGTGACTGCTGGTGGGACGGAGGTGTCGTTGATCCACTCATCCGGGGCCTGACACACAGTGATGGGGGCGCACAGCTCACCGCAACCTGAAACAGTTTATCATAAGAAATACATTTAATCAAACAGATTATTTCAAAAGAAAATGATATGTGGATGTTATAAAGTTGCTATATTTATAAATTTGAATATATTACATCAATGGGTTTAATTAAATATATAGGCCTACATTTACATACAGTATGTGTGTTTGTGTGTGTGTGTGTGTGCATGCGTGTGTGTGTGTGCTGTACCTGGCAGCAGCTTGTGTGTGAGTCTCTGGCAGTGCGGTCGGTACACCTGAAAGCGCAGCTGAGTGTTTGTGCTCAGAGACTGTGTGATCAGCTCCAGAGACGACAGACGCCCCGCGCTCACAAAACTCAGTCCAGGGAACAGCAGCAGCTGCACACACACACACACACACACACACACATGCAGGGAAATATGTCAACATCACTAAACCAAAGCTCAGACCAGATTATGCATGAATCACCACAGTGTCATAACATAACTATTTTATATTATTTTATACTATTTTACATCAAAAGATAACAGAACACGACAAAAAAAATTGCACAAATGGCTTCATATATTTCTTTCTGATCATATAATGATGTATTCTAATGAATACATGATCTTTCAATGTGATTCGAGTCACAGAATTTGTCTTGGTGAAAATACTAAATTGTAAAGTTTATTTAAAAAAAAAAGTTATTTATAATTTTTTTATTGTATTTTACACCTTATTTCACATATTTTGTGTTGTCATACAACATTACACAAAAAAATATTTAAGATCTTTAAATTTTCCTAGAATTTGTCTGAGCGAAAATATGAATACAGTTAATATTTTAAATAAATAAATATATATGTATGTACTAGTGATGTCAAATGATTAATCACTTCCAAAATAAAAGTTTTTGTTCACTTAATATGTGTGTGTGCACACTGTATATTTATTATGTTTATATAAATACAAACTCATGCATGTATAAGAAAAAATATGTTGTTTATACATTAAATATATTTATGATATATTTAACATATGTTATATTTACTATGTCAATATTAGAAAATTATATACTATATGTGTGTGTATTTATATATAAATGATGAATATACAAAGTACACACACATAAATTATGTAAACAAAAACTTTTATTTTGGATGTGATTAATTGCAAATAATCTTTTGACAGCACTAATACTGTATGTACATATATTTTTAAAAACATTTATTTATAGCATTTCTCTGAATGAAAATATAAATGAAGATATTTAAAATGTATAATATAATTTGTTCATTGATTTATAATCATTTATTTATTGCATTTTAATTTTTGAAAATACAAATTAAGTTTTTAGGATAAAGTATGCATGATTATTCAATAATTGCATTTTATACCAAATAATACAAATATACTTTTTACAACAATAAAAAAATATAGTATTTAATATCTTTAAATATGACTGTATTTCTAAGATTCATGGTAAAAATACCAAAAATTACAATAACTTTATATAAATGGAGTGATTTAAGAAAGAAACAAACAATACACAAACAGGCTTCTTATAACATTACAATAAAACCTTTGTAATTTGAGTGAATTCTTAGAATTTCTCCTAGTACAAAAAACTATTTATGTGTTTGTGTGTGTGTTTGTGTGTTTGTGTGTGTGCGTGCATGCGTGTGTGTGTGTGTGTGTGTGTACCTCGACGCTCCTGGCGGGTGTGTTGGGCACCGAGGAGTGTGTCGCTGTGAAGCTGCTCAGAGGACTGTGGGATTGAAACACAGCGGTGCCCACTGCATACACAGCGGCATCAGGAACACACACTGCAGACAAACACAGACGCTTATCTCCTGCTGAGAAGACTGTGTCCCATCAGCTCTCACTATCACATCAAACACTCTTCTGCATGTGTACAGCTGAGCACACACACACACAGCTGCAGTGTTACTGACCGAAGCCCTGGTGCATGTCTTTCTATGCATCACTGTTCTGAGCTGTTCTATGCTTTAATGAAAAGAAAAAAAAGCTGAAAATCACATCAGGCAGAGAAGAATAATGAGTGAAATAAGCTCAACTGGGTGCAAAGAGAATAACTGCATGCCGTGACATAATATCTCTGCCATTTCAGTTCAGAAGAACTTTTCATTTTTCAGTGCCCCTGTTATTTGGGAATTGAACATCTGAATTTCATCTCATGCACTAAAACTATGCAGACCTTCGAAGCAGCAACAGCCACTGCAGGGTCATTTTCAATGGAAATATAAATGAAATGTGATTTACTTCATTCTGTATCCATCTGAACTCTGCTCATGTGCTTCGAGTGACGTGATTGGAGCAGGGCAACTACCCTGACCAATCAGACTTCAGCAGGAATAACTGGCTTCAGTTTATTTGACTTGCTCAGTGATAATCAGACATGTAGGCCGTATCACAATCTCATATTCATAGTCATATTATTTTATTCTCTTATCATTAAAGCACAATTTGAACTGAACTGAGCTGGGTAATGACACTCTGTAGAGCTGCTTTATAACTACTTTATAACTGTTATTGAACTAAACTAAATCACCACTGAATTAAACTGGGCTAAATAATGAAACTATTGCTTTCGTTAGAGCTGCTTACAGCTGAATTACTTTTAACATTTATGAGTGTTGCGTTTGAACTTTATGCTGTAACTGATCATAAAGAAATATAAAGAACAAGCTGCTTCAAAATAATCTAGATTGTATAAAGTGCAAATGTGCCATAACGTGACACGATTAAAAAATGCCACAAAAGGAGAATATTACGGTTACAAAGTACTTTTAATATTAAGCATCATTTTATTTTTAAATAATTAATAAATTAATAAAATGTATTTTTAATGATTCATATTTTAAAATAATATATACGTATATAAACCTTTTTGTTCACAAAAATAATATCATTAAGAACAAGTGCAAATATCACTATTTATATTGCATATTAGAATTATTTCTTAAAGAAATATTGTGGTTAATATTAGCTAAATTATACACAGATCCACCTAAAATTATAATAGTACAGATTTTTACATTTGGGCTGCAGCAATTTAAATAATGATTGACTACAGTTAAGTTAAAAGCAATTTTAAGTTGGACATATCCATATTAAAAATACTTTATTAGATCTAGAGATTCATTAATTAGTTTACAAAGAACTAGAGCAGATGTCACTCCTCATCCATATTGCAAAAAGTTATTGGCAATAAAAATGCATGTTCAGATGCACATAAAATCTACTGAATTTATTTTAAAGATGCACTAATTGAACTGATGCATACTAGCTAGTGTGTATGCTATGCAGACTACAGACTCAGAGGTGTGTGTGGTGTTGTTTACCGTGGCGTGTGAACTGGCAGGCGAACGCTCGTCTGGCGGTGCAGGAGTGTGAGCTGGGCTGCCCGCTGCCGTCCAGTGACACACACACTTTCCCAGGCGTCAGTGTGGCCCGGTCCCTCGTGCCCTCCTCGCCCGACAGGACCTCCGAACCGTCCACCCAGCGCAGGACACGGGGAGAGTACTGATCGCTCAAACCCAACCACACGCCACGCTCCCTGAAACACACACAACACACACAACATCACAAACCAGACCCCAGTGCTGCTTCCGGGCCTAAAGGACCAGCTCATTACAGAAAAGGGAACAGAACACATTTCTCTTGTTTGCACAGATTCAGAATGACGTGAATAAATGATGACAGAACTATGACTGCCGGCCCAACTATTGCTTTCGCTCTCCATTTATTCTCATTATACCATCCAGAAGCAGCGACTGAGATTTTAAAGAGATGTCGCTTGTGATTTTTCTTTCCCATGAGCTTCCTGTTGGATTCAAACACACACAGGACGTTAATGCGAGGCGAATGTGATGTTTTATGCATAGCGCGTTCTGAGCTTCAATAACCCTAATAAAGCAGCAGCCGAGGGGAATGTGTGCCTTAATGATGCGTTATTGAACCCGACGGGACGCTGATCATTTTGAAGTTTCATTTGCCTTCAAACGAGACATGAAAACAGTGATGGAAAGAGGGACAGAATTGGCCCCAGTGCCAAAATCATCATACGACAACAGCTCAATTATATTTTCTCAAAATTCCTGCAAAAATGTATTGAACAATGTGATTTTATCACTTGAAATTTTAATGCATTTTAGAGCAGGGTTATTATACTAAACTAAAACTTTTAAAAACACATTAGTTTGCTGAAATACAATAAAAACATAAATATTAAATGGAAACGTAAACTAAACAAAAATGCTAAATTTTGCTTTGGCAACTCTCTGAAAAAATACATAAAACAACAACAATGAAAAAAATGATTAAAACTATGCAGAAAAACTAACAAAAAATTATAATAATAAAAATGACAACAAAACGTGTAAATTAACAAAATTGAAAGTAAAATTTAGAAACTGAAAACATAAAGATAAAAGCAAATTCAAAATATTAAAAAAAATAAATAAATAGTAAAATAACACCACATCAGACTTTAGAAACACCAAATCTTTTGAAAAAAGTTCTACAGATGATTTCACAAGATATTCTTAAGAATGTTCAGATTATTGAAAAATTCTTAAAAAGTTCTCAAATATTTTCTTTGATATATATATATATATATATATTTAAGAACATTCTTCTAAAGAATTTGAATTATTTAATTTAAAAGATTATAAATAAATAGCATGTCAAACATTTTCTCTGTTTTTCATGATTATTTAACTGCATGACATTCACAAATGAAGAGGGAGGGTTTGGACATCACGGGTCCCAGCGCAACTGTCCCGCCCAAACCATACCACCAGTAACACCACAGCCCTATAACACACACACACACACACACACCCACACACACACACACACACACACCCACACACACACACACACACACACACACACACACGGTTCTAACGGGCTGAATCCAGCTTCTCACATCTGTTAAAACTACAAATGAAAGAGAAAAAATCAGGGAGGAAAAGATAGGGACAAAAACACGACGAAAACAACGAAGAAACAATAAAAAGTGGTCTGTTTGCTTGTGCATTCTTACATAAGACTGTGTGTGTGTGTGTGTTTAGGGTATGTGGTCCATCTGGAGCAGGTTAAGAGATAGAAAACACACTTCCTCAAACACTCGTTCTGTCTCTCTCTTTCTCACTCGCTCTGGTAAGTGGAAGCTCTGCCCTCAAATTAATGATGGGTGTGGAACAGAAGACAGGAAACACACACACACACACACACACACATAGTTAAACACACATAAACACATAGAACTGGTGTCTCCTCTCTCCTGGAGTGTAACATATTCCCACAGCTGTGTTTCAGCAGATGTGTAACACCACAGAGAGAGTGTGTGTGTGTGTGTGTGTGTGTGTGTGTGTTCACACCTGTAAATATTTCATTGCTAAAGAAGAAAGTTGCACAAATACGGTTGAGAGTTTGGACACTTACACTTATTTTTCTAGTTTTCACATTTTATTATAATTTTGAAGTTGTGAAAACACTGAATGTAATGATCTAGTGAGGAAAAAACTCTTTCTATGTCTGGATTCCAGCGACGAGAAGTGCATCCTGGGATGCTTTTTAAAACTAGTGTTGAAGGAACATGCTTTTCCTTTTAGACACCTCATTTAAAAATGTAAATAAATAAATAAAAAGAAAGAAAATCAAAAATGAATATATATTTTATTATTAAATAAACATAATAATGTTCCAAACTATAATTGTTTTTAAATAAACATAAATAAAGATCACTTTAAATTGTTTAATTATTAAAAAATGCATGAAAACATTTAAATAAAAAAATATATAAATTCTACAGAATCATAAAGAATTTCATTTAAATGTTTCTTGTGTGTGTGTTTTCTTGTTTGAACAGGACCACTGTCATTGTCAGGGAAAGTGTTGTTCATTGTTTTTTAATAAATCTTTTAAAAATGCACGAAAAAGTTCAAACTAATAAATAAAATGCTACAAAACTACTTCCAGTATTCAAAGGATGAGCCTTTACATCAAAAGATTTCTAAAATATCATGAGAAACAAATCCAGTCAAAACAAATACAGTACTCAAACTTTAAGTTTGTATCAAGACTAAATATTTATGAACATAATATATCTGTGAATATCAGAATTGTAATTGTAAGACTGGAGTATGATGGGAAAGGAGAGTTATTGAATCCAGAGAGGTTTGGATCAGGTCGACGATCCACACACATGAACACCTCCACAGTCTCATTAACATCCCTAGGAAATGATTCCCGGAGTAGGAAAAGACAATTAAAGAATCAGGAGGAAGAAAATCGGTCATAATTAAGTTGTAATTGTGAATATCAACTTTGCAATTTAGGTTCTACACATTTTGTGCACTGCTGATGAATAATAACAATAATCACCACCAGAAAGGACTTCCCATTTAGTCCAATCATGTCCAAATGAGCTATTTTTTTAATATGACGTTTACGAGCCAGTCAATTTGAAATAATTTAGCATGATATAACACTGGCTTACAGCAAAGCTGCGGCTCATTCGACATAGCGACGCTCAGACTATACAATCATCTCATAACTGATCAATTTTGCAACATTAGGACTGCTTATTACTGTGAAGCTGCTGTGAAATAATTCATATCGTCTAGAGTGCTATATAAATAAATGTGTTTTTTGACTTGAGAAACACAGGATGTTTCTGTCGAAGAAAATGTAATAAATTCCTATTATTTCATGATCAGGTGTTTTGAAAACAAACCAGGATTGAGAGTTGACATGCTCGGCAGAGAGATGATGAGCACACACAGATTACAGGTGAACATCAGCTCCGTCTCTGAAGGCAATCCTGTGACTTCATTATAGAAAACTAAACGAGCTATTAACTGCTCTCTTCGCTCCTGGTGCTCAGTGTACAACAAGAGAGAGAAGAGATGAACACAACAAACAAGATGAAGCAGAGCAAGGCAGAAATGTTCATTAAGTGCGTGAAGATTACATTACATGCCCAAACAAAGGCAGTGCATTGCAAAATACACACACAAACATCAAAACATTTTAAAATCAAGATCTGTGTCTGGTCTTTGGCTGTGAACGTTCTGCCCTTTCTGTCTGTTCCTGTGAGGAACTCACACTTTTTCAGTCTTTTTGCTGCAGGTCATAAACTGGGCAGCACTGAGGGTGACTTTAAAAGGCATATCCCATGGTGCCCTGCTGCTGTTTCAGAGTCACCTTCTAGAGGACTGGACGTGAGTGAAGAGAAAGTGAGCGGGGTTCAAAAAGTGGCACAGCTCTCACTGGGAAAGGTTGCACTGGCAGCGCAAGTATCTTAATTTGATCACACGAGTAAATGACATGAAAGCCAGATCTCTGAGACGGAATCCTCCGATACAAAGTAACAAGATAATAGATTTTAGAATTTTGGATTTAGAACTTTGGAATTTAGAATCAATGCCCACAGAGGTTTCAGAACAACAGTTGAAACAGTTTCTGACTCACTGTGTGATCCGAGGGGCCAGAAGGTCCCGGACGGTTTGGGAATGCACCACGGCGAGCTCCCCTCCACGAGCTGAGCAATTCCTCCGAGCATCTGACCAGCTGACTTCCTCCGACACCAACAGGAAACAGCGGGACGAGTCAGCGTGATGGATCGCATCTGGCAAACACAGCGGCTCCGCTAAAGGAGCAGAGAGCTACACTTCAGAAGCATATCTTAAGAACAATGTTTCAATTCTAAACAGCAAGAATATATATGATATGATGAATATGTTTTTGGAAAAAACATATAAAATTTCAACAAAGCTGCATTTATTGGGTTAAAAATACAGTAAAAACAGTTATATTGTGAGTTTAACTGGATGATTGGGAAAATTCACAGTTTCATTAATACAAAAGACTACAGCAAATATTAACCATTCATTCAGAATTAATTAATATTAACATGAACAAACAAGGGCAAATATTATATGCTAAATATGCTGAGAGAGATTAAAAACATGAACATAAAATGCAAATCAACATACCACTGAGATTTCAGTGCAACAACAAAAAAGCTTACTGTACAAAACACGGTTTATTAATAGTAAACGTAATTTTATAGGTCATTAACCTATATTTAATGTCATCTATTTAAAATCTTATTATTAAGAATTAGAATCATTCGTGGTTTTTTGATGATCTCATACAACTTTTTCATGTTGACATCTACTTTCATGAGCTTCTACCAAGTGACAGATGAATGTAGTCGGATGTTTAAAAGCTGATGAGTGTGTTTATTGTCTATGGTTAGTTGCATTAGGGATTGTTTTCCTGCTGTAAGTAAATCAGTAAAGATCTCCTCCGCTCAGCTCAGCTTCTGCAGCTGTTTTCTTCTCGCTGCTCTTTATCTGTTCTCTCAAAGCAAACAATGATGGACAGATCTCTGCAGCGCTGATGAACAAACGAGAGAATCGCCTTGCTTTGTGTCAGAGACAGGACCTTTATGGCTCGAAAGATCATGAAAGGCAGGATATTTAAAGAGAGAGTCCCATGATCACTTCAGAGCGTGTTATATCTGAGCCATGGTGACATACAGTGAGAATGTGTCATCACCAGTTTGTATGTGACTGTACGTACAGTCGTGAGCTCTCTGTCCAGACAGCATTTCAAGACACATTCCTGACTAAAATTCAGGTGTTTCAAATCATTACTCTACACCTGAGACACAATATGACATTTACCCTTTGTGATGACAATCCTAAAATGGCATGAGTATAGTGAAAAACATCTGTCCAAAATTGCAGATACAGGTTTATTATGAATAGTACTTCATTCAGAGCTACTCAATATAACTCAATATTTTACTCAATATAAAATGTGAGTAAATATGATGACAGCAGTATCATAAATTGTGTTTATTATTATATTATTATTGTATTATTTAGCTCAGATCACAGGGGGAAAACAAAAACAAAAATCAACCAATTACTAATGCTTTATTTTAATAATATAATATAATATAATATAATCATGAATTCCACATTTACTTGATCAAAAATACAGTAAAAACTGTAATATTGATAAATATTATTACTTTATTATTATACTATTTCATTCAAAAAAACTGCTATCTATTTAAATATAATAAAAAATATAATTTATTTGATTTACTTTGTATTTTCAGCATTATTCCTCCAGTCTTCAGTGTCACATGATCCTTCAGAAATCATTCTGATATGTTTGTAAAAAAGTGGTGTTAGAACAGAGCGTATGTTTTTGTCTTGTACCTCTTGCTATCTCTCTCCCATCCTTCCTGATCCTCCAGTCCACGTTAATGCCCACTCCGCCCCAGTTGACCAGAGAGACCGCCTCCTCCAGGCTCTGATTGGCCACTATGAGCTGGGGGCAGTGGAGCTCGAGTCGAGGGGGCAGCTCCACGCTCACGTTCCCCTGCGCCACGATCTCCTGGTGACCCGCTGAGAGACTCACCTGAGCCTGGTACCGTCCCGGGACACCGTACTTATGCCTCGCCGTGGTGTTGGGCGTAGAGGTGTTTACCCGGGGCGAAAGGTCACCGAAGTCCCATGAGAAAGAAGCAGGGGAGACAGACGAGGCTACAGACAGGACAGCCTCCGAATGAACAGACACACGGCGAGAAGCAAGAGAGGCGGAGAAATTCACCTGTGGATGGAGAGCATATTCAAACCATTTTGAGAAAAAATCTCTTCTGCTCATTTATATTACCAATTTATACTACTAAAATACAGTAAAAACTAATACTGTGAAATATTATTACAGTTTAAAATATCGGTGAATATATTGTAAAATGTAATTTATTGCTGTGATTGCAAAGCTGAATTCAGCTTTTATTTGAAATAGAAGACTTTAGTACTATTATAAATGTTTTTACTACTAGTTTTGATTCATTTTACATGTCCTTGCTGAATAAAAGTAATTATTTAATTATAAATAAAATGTTTGACTGATTCTTTGAGTCAGTTCTTCTTAATGAATCAGTCAAAAGAATCAGTAGCTGACTAGAGAAGTCGTGCTATTTGTTGTTTTGTGCAACCTTTGACAAAATCAGAACACAAATATGTTTTCTTTGTATTATTATTTAGGTTTCCAGAATTTTTTAAAATTAAGTAAATTCTGAATTAGAACCAGTTCTCACATTCTGAATTCACTTTGAAACTACTTTTTAGTATGCAGTATGCTATTTCACCTCACAGCACAATGCATCATGGGTAATATTACACCCAAAAAAATGTGCATGGTTATATACTTTTAAAAACTCCACCAGGAACAGTACACAATCCAGGTATTTTTAGCGTACCATGATTTATAATAATATAATAAATTCACAAGAGCACTCATGATTCTGAAATGTTAGATTATTTTGTTTACCATAAAAATGGCCTAACATTTTGTCCGAAATTAATAAAAAATGTGTCTAATATCCAAATTTGTTATAGAATTACCATTTTGAAATCTGAAAAAGCCAGAAATGAAATCAAGCAGCCTCTAAAACCTCTTAAACCACTCACATATTGTAGAAATTGGCCATTCAGTGCAAAATATGTGGTCAAAATGGACGATTAAGCTAATAATGCTAATTATGCAAATTGCTCAACATATGTAAATTAGCATCCGGTAGTTTCTGCATGCTGGGGACCCATACTTCACATTTCTGCAATAAAACTTTGGTGTACTCAACATTTCCGGGTTCACCTAGTTGGCTACTAGACTATAATGCATTAACTCTAATCAGGAAAACTATAAAAAGCATTTGAATTTGAATTCATCCCATATGTGAGCTCATCTAAACCTGTATGACTATACGGCAATGTAACAATCTGCACCTGAAAGACGTCCCTGGCCACAGTCCAGCGGCACTCCTTCATGACCAGCGGGTCGGAGCAGGCGGCCGAACACTGGGACTCGCTGATGTAATTGGGCTCAGAGTTGGTGCTGCACAGACACTCTCTCTGCTGTCCCAGACCGCCGTAGCGCTGGCTCTCGTGGAAGCACTTTGAGTTGCACTCCTCACGTGAGAACGGCCCGGGAGTGGAGGAGGAGAAGATGACCAGCTCCACACCTGCCACATGCTCCTCGTCCTGCAGACATCCAGCGTACGTCAGGCCTGAGAGATGAGAGAGAGAGAGACAGCAACAGACATGTCAAAGCTCTTCAAACGGTTATAAAAATACACTTAAATAAATGCAGAAGGTCATGGGGCTCACTTTGGGCACAATACACCATACTACAGAAGTAACTGGCCACTTCCCAGAGCTGTGTCCTGTCACTCACCGCAGGTGTGCACACTGACGTTGAGCAGCGGCTGGTTCTTCAGCTCGGCCGGACGGTCACAGAGCACAGAGTCGGGTCGCTTGACTCGAACGCCCTGGTCCTGCAGCCAGCTCACCAAACGCACCAGCTTACAGTCGCAGACGAACGGGTTAAAGCTCAGATCTCTGAGGGAACATCACACAAACACACACAGGCTGAAAACACTGCATGGCCCTGACTCGAACAGCGACGTGTGATAAGGAGAGTCATTTAAAGAGACCCGGGGTGTAACATGAGCCTTGTTTTGTCTGAGGTGTACACAGATGAAACACAACACACACTCTAATCTATAATTATAGTGCAACTGAAAGACGTTCAGCGGGGAATTTTAATCTGCGTATGAAAGCGCTACTTGAAAAGTCACGGAGGGAACGCGGTACTAGGAAATAAAGCTTTAGAGAATTAAAAAACGGCAACAGAATTCAGATAAGAACATTTAATCATCTGATACGTGAACATTAAATCACTAAGGGCAAAGAATCGTAATGTTTCTTTTAAATATAATCATTATAATTTGGCAAAACGTTACTGCGATAAAATGCAATAAATATACTGTTTAGGGCCATTGGGATTTCCTGATATTATTTTCGTGACAAGCACATTTCCTCTTCAGATTCTCATAACTGTAAAACAAATCATCTGGAGACACTTTAAAATTAAATTCAGGAATCAAAAACTACCACCAAGTATACAGTACCTGTAATTGTACTTTGCAATATAAATAATATATTATGACATATTTTATTGGAGTAATCTCTACTGCAATTAAAGATGATATATTATTAAGTATTATTTAATTAAAATTAAATATTTAAATGAAATAAAAATGGTTGCTGTAATAAAGGATGCAATGATATATTATTTAATATTATGCCATTTATCCAGGTCCTCAAAAAAATACAATAAAATAAATAACATATATATACAATATATACAATATATATACATACACAAATGTAAGTAAACATGATGGTAGTATTTGTACTAAATTTATTTCATGCAAAATTAATTCAAAAAGCATTGTGTCCACACATATTTTGAATACTTTTATAGTAATGAGTTTCTGGAGACAAAAATAATGCTGAAAATAATGTCAATAAATCCTAATAGTCTTAAAAAGAAGCTTCACCATGATTGCGTAAAATACAATTGTGATTAATGTGACCAAGTTATTTGTTTGTGAGATTCCCCCATTTACAGTATATGACCACTTTACAAGCATTAACAGACATAAACATAAATGAATGTGTCTTAGAGGTGGTTTATTTGTGTGTTGAATGAAATCTGTGTGAAGATCTAGATTGGTTTTCTGTCATGTTTTGACAGCACAACATTGGAAACACATGCGTGTTCATACTCACATCGTAGTTAAATTAAATAAATGATCACATGTTCGTTCCTCGATGGTGGTGATCTGGTTGTTGCTCAAATCTCTGCAAGACAAAAGTGAATTTATATATATATCATTTCTCAGCCTCAGTAGTTTTCCCTTCTTTCTTTTCCTCTCAGTATAATTGTTCCCTTGTTCAGCCGTTGGAGCAGCATATGGAAAAGTTCTGGAGAGATTTTAGTGTACCAGACATTTGTGTGTTTGTGTGTGTTTGTGTGTGTGTGTGTGTGTGTGTGTGTGTGTGTGTGCTGAAAGGGAGCAGGAAATGGTGCAGTCAAAGCCTGAAGCAATGACTTTTAATTGGTTCTAACGGGCTTGTGATTGAACGAACAATGTGTGTGTGTGTGTGTGTGTGTGTGTGTGTGTGTGTGTGTTAGAAACACTGTAGTCGAGGTGCAAGTGTGATTTCTTTTATCAAAGATGAACGTCTGGATACATGACTTCACTTTCTGTTTCTTCTGCTTTTGTTTGAGCTGAAAGAGTGGAGTGTGTCCGTTCAGTTTCTCCAGCGTTTGACTCTGTGGTTCGGGAGAGACTCCAGAAAGATCCGCCTACACTTTCTCACCATATGAGCTCCAAAACGGTCTGGGAACTAGACCATACTGTCGCCCACACACACACACACACACACACACTTACAGCACAGCTAGCGGCCCACAGTCCAAGATCCCGTGAGGAAGAGTGACCAGACGATTGCTCTGAAGATACCTGAGGAGAAGAGCAAACAACTGAAACTGCTTGAGTTAGCTTCAGTTCCCCATATAAAATAATAATAAATGTGTTTACACAATATATATGTACTGTGCATATTTATTATGTATATATAAATAAAAACACATGCATGTATATTTTACAGACAAAAACATAATCATAATGTTATGTTTATAAATTAAATACTCATAAAGAACATAATAATAACAACAAATACAACAAAAATAATGATAATAATAATTTAACATTTCTTAGCATTTTAATTTTTAATAAATCATTTATACTACTATAATAAATATTTTCCAGTCGTGAGAACAAAAATGTCTTCTGCAATGAAAGATGTCACAATATATTATTTGATATGGTTTAATTTATTCAGCTGTTCATAATAAAACACTTTATTAATAATAATACATTAATAATAAAAACAATAATAAAAATCCAATCTTTAAAGCCACTAAAATAAAAGTTATTTATTCAGTTTCTCATTAATTGAAATGTTGAAATGTTCATTAAACTAATTATAATCAAATAATAATTGTAATAAAAGATGTCATTATATATTATTTAATATTTCATTAGTGCTGGGCAACGATTACATTTGTAAAAATCGTGATTAATCGCATTATTGTCTGCGATTAATCGCAATAAATCACATTATTATGCACAAAAATAATAATGCATTCAAATGTAGTGTGTTGTGCACTTTTTCTTTTAAAAGTAGGCCTACTGCTATATGAACTAAAGTGTAATAAAAAGTGTTTGCAAACACTTTACACAAATAAGGTGCTTTTTACAGCAGTGTTCATTTTACACAGTAGCAGTTAAAATATTTATTGTAGCCTATATCTCAACTATAACATTGATGTAATTAAGTTAAATATAAAACAAACCATTTGTCACTGTCAGGACATTAACGTTTTTATAGAAAATATTTTATAGTTTGTAATTGAAATCCTCGATCATAAGATTATAACTGGCATCTTCCTATTAGAGACCTGCACGATCACGGCACCCATCACAGCGCTGCGGGACAACACCTGATGCCAGATTAAAATAAAATAGTCTACTGCATTAAAAGATGTCATGATACATTATTTACATTGCTAATCATAACTCTAATTATGCTAGTATTCAACTACATTCCAGTAATGATAATCTGGAGAGAAAATGGGCTGAGAATAATTTCTAGGTTCTTAAAGGAAGCTTTATTTTTATTGTGGAAAATTTAATTAATCTATACCTGATATCTGACAGGGAACACGTGAACAGGAAGTTTCAGATTATGAAACGAGAAGACTTTTTGCTTTAGCACGAAGAAACACACTCACGTTTGCACCAGACCACCTATTACAGACGAACATCTCCAGCACACACACGCTCACACACACACGCACACAGGCACACACACACACACGAGAGACGTGGCACTTACAGCTCCTTGAGGGCGGTGAGGTGATCAAAGAGGCTGGAATCCACCGAGAGAATGTGGTTTCTGGACAGATCTCTGCAACAGAAGCCAGAAAGAGACGCTTAGAGATGCACACACACACACACTCAGACTCAGAGGAAGATGAGAAGAAGTCAGCCGTTTCTAACCCGTGTGACTGACTTTCTTCTGTGAAACACAAAAGGAGATGTTTAGCAGAATGTTCATGCTGCTCTTTTTCATACAGTAAAAGTGAATGGAGACTGAAGCGCCACAGAAAGTTTTATACAAGTAGTCTGTGGCTTGTGTACAACATCACAAAGATCATTCAATGGCTTCATGTGACTGAAATTTGAAATCTTCCCCTCTGCCGTATCTCTCAAATCCCAAATTTGAGTACTTTCATTGCACACGATGACAATGTAAATTACTGTACACTGGTGTAGAAAGAAAGAAAGACATAGCAAACATTTATAAATGATTGCAATTGCATTTTTGGGTAAACCACCGAAAATGGACATTACATACTGTCTTTTTTTCATTTGCAATATTATTTCTACTATTTTCTGCTTATTTAAGGAAGAATAAAGCAATATTCTAATCTGAAGAACCACAAAGAAAATATCAGAAACCTGTTTAATCTAAAAAGATTTATACTGTATATTGCAACTCCGGTTTTGTCTTTTATACTCATCAAAGCTGTATTTACTCAATCAAAACACAGTAAAATTAGAAATATTCAGAAGTAATATTACAATAACAAAATATAACAGTTTTATATTTGAATATATATATACATATATATATTAAAATGCAATTTATTTCTGTGATCAAAGCTGAAGTCTTCAGTGTCACACGATCTTTCAGAAATCATGTGCTCTGAATCTTTTTAATAATTCACATTGATGAAAACAGTTGTGCTGCTTCATATTTTTGTGGAAACTGACTTTTTTCAGGATTCTTTGATGAGTAACACATTGAAAAGAACAGCACTGATTTGAAGCAGAAATCTTTTGTAACTATATGAATGTCTTTACTTTCACTTTTGATCAATTTAATGCATCCTTCTGAATAAAAGTATTCATTTCTTTCAGAAACATTATTTACCAAACTTTTGAACAGTGCATACGTTATAAAATATGCATTATATAAAGAAATAATTATTAAACCCACATTTTTTTCGTAGACCCAAGTTCATCTCTCATGATGCAAAGTGCAAACAAAATCAAGATAATGGACCAATCAGAATCAGTCTTTCCCATTAACACACCAATCAATTAAACCAATAATGCAATCTACAGAACAGACGGGTGTCAGCACATGTGTGTGTGTGTGTGTGTGTGAACTCTGTTCCCAGAAGAAAACATCTGTCCATTCCAGACAGACTGTGTAAGAGAGGAGGAGGAGTTTTACTCGACTGACGCTCCATGCTGATGAAAAGCCTCTGCTAAAGTCATTACTGTGTCAATTCCTCACTAATAGGAGGCGTTCTTACACATCATCACCTTACATAACACGGCCTGTGTGTGTGTGTGTGTGTGTGTGTGTGGGGCAATAAATCTGAATGTTATCAGTGCACAGTGAATGAAAGTAGAGCGCATGTGTGTCAGTCACTGAGGGACCGAGTGTATTTTGAGCACAATCAGATTTATATCGTGTTGTGTAAGGGTCTCCGAAAGTTTATTCAAGCAACTAGAATGGAAAATAGTATCTTCAGCTCACAGTTGTGAGATGTCAGACATCAGAGAAAAACTTCTGCATTAAACTTATTCTGGTTTGTCTGAGTTTACCCTGGTCAGGATGAGAAGTTGATTGTGTAAGTTGTTGATGCCGTAGTCCTGTTTCTGACCGCAACAACTTCTATAAGTAAATAAAATAATAATAAGTTATTTTATGTACACCGGACACTAGAACACCAAGGTCGTAGGTTTGATGCCTAAGATGAAATAAAATAAAATAAAAACCTTGAATTCAATTTGTTTTAGATAAAGTGGCTGTCAATTGCATACAAAAAATATTTACAATAAATATATTAATAACACTATGTAAAAATAATTTCATTAAATAAAGGGATACATTTACATTTGCAAATTTGATTTTATAAGCATGCCATGGTTCTGTTTTTGACATAAATACTATAAAACAAATAAATAATAAGGATAACGGAATACCTTTAGCTTAAAAGGTTGAATAAACATGGGTCCAGCATTGGATTACAAAAAAAAAAAAAATAAATAAATACATAAATAAGGATACAAGTATCTGTCAAATACACATAAAAATCTAATAAAATATAAAATCATTAATTGTATAGATTTCTATAATAAATACTTAAAAATAGATTGTGTATATAATTAATGATTTAAACTAAGTGCTTTTTATTGCATGCAAAATAATTTTTGTACAAGCTGTTTCTACAGCTTGGTTTCAAGGGATTTCACACTATTCTTACTGATAAATGAACATATTTTAACATCATGTTAAAGGTACAATGTGTAAGATATTTGCAGTAAAATATCCAAACATCACTAGGCTAGTGTTATATATTGTGTCCAGCTACTAACAATATCTCTAATGTTTTCAACTACTTGTAAATCATGAGAAAATTCCCATTCTAAACAGTGACACGGGGCAGTGCAGTCACCTGTCAATGACGTTAGGTAATCTTTGTTACCGCCTTTACTGACGTAGAAACCACATGACAACAGCATCATGGACAAATGCAGAAGTAGGTTCACGACAAACTTAAATTAGAAAGAGATGCCGATCTCGCTTGTGTTTTACTCGACAGGTGAGTTGTTTTGATTCGTATCTTTACAGAAAACGTATGCTATTATAACAATCAACAAGATTAGTATTATGGGGAATTTACGCCAAACGCTGGGCATCGCATCTCTAGACCCGCGCGAGGACGCGTCTAATCCATAGTCTGATCGCGTCTTTGCATTGACTTTGTATGTGATCTACTCGCGCAAATCGTTGAACTCGCGTTAAATCCATGATTTATCTTTCTGTCTGATTGATGGCCGTCAGCGGTTGGGTAGAAGACAACAAATCCCATCATTCCACGCTCCTTCTTAGCGTCATCAAACCACGCGATTGTTATTGTTTTGGTAGTGCGCCCTCTAGTGGCAGGTCCTACAACCTGTACCTTTAACACCATTTTAATTGCGTTAAGTGAAGTTTTATATTTGAATTTCTAACACTTCTTTTAACCCAAATTGCAGGGTTTCACAAAAAAGCAACAAACAACCAATCATAAACTAAACAACGCTTGCCTCATTTAATATTCATGCACTTCTAGTCAAAGAAACTTTAACATGAGGTACAAGTAGTTCACGTATTAAACTCATATGGAAACTGGAACGCCCAGGATTTATCTTAAAACCTTTGCTTTGGAGATTTCTCTCTTTATTTGTATGTCATTCCTTCATGTATTTAGTTTAGTTTATTGATTGCAGAAGGAAGATCTGAAGCTGATGATTTCCACTTGGGCTTCAGTGTTTGTGCGCCTGATTGCTGGAAAAACGGCCGCTGGAATATGAACTAGCTCTCACGTGTGGCTCAGATTTTCCATGCAGCAGTTGAAAAGGCTTGATTTAGCGTCCAGATTCACTTCAACAGACAAGAGCGGATTGTGGTTCTGCTGTTTTTCTGCTGTGAGCTCTGGACAGAGAGACGGGAACTGTCTGAATGCACACTTACTTCACAACTACAGCTGGAGGAAAGCCTCACAAGTCACCACCAACCAAAAGCAACCAAAAAGTACCATGGTATGTTTTTAGGATGTGTACCATAAACTACATAAAGACTATGGTCCATAAATATTTTAAAGAAACGGATCACCCACAAATGTACATTTGCTGAAATTTCACTTCCAGAGGAGGTGAGCTAGCAATATAATGCAAAGTTTCTCCAAATCCGTTTCAATGAAGAAACAAACTCATCTATATCTTGGATGCCCTGGGAGTGTTATGCATCAAAGTGCATGTTTAAGTTACATTTCACCTTAAAATCAAAAGAAAAAAGGTATTATTGAAAATAAATGTCCAATAGCAAAATTTTACAAACAAGACAAAACAAGATTTTACTGTATTTTCACCATTTAACTTCAAATTAAACATTCCTTCCTGTGTTAAATAGTTTCTGTGTGACCAATCCCATGAGCCACTGGAAGATCCAACTATGACATCATGCTTCTAAAACCAGGTTCCTAATGATGTCATTGAGAAGATCCTCATGCATGAGATCAGAAAACATCCTGATTCACAGCTGGCATGAGCATGGACATGAGGTATTATGACAAATCCATATTCACAATAACATCAGCTATTCATTTTAGAGCCGAAATAAAGTTACTGCAGCGCATGAGTACTGTATGTGCATGAACACAGAACACTGTTTCCTCTCTCTCTGTAACATAAAGCTCCAGTGTGCAGCCTGAACATGACCATATAAATGTGACCTCTTCAGTTTATATTAGCAGAAGTCAGGCTCCTGTGTGCAGCTCTGCGCCAGAGCCCGAGCCCCTTGGCGGAGCTGCGCGAGGGAGTCTGCGAGCGACATATGGTTCTGTTTAACTCTACCAGGCATGCTGATTTCACCTTATAAGGGCCGAAGGGCTGTCTGGTGCCACTTCGAGTAGGAGTGAGAGAGAGAGAGAGAGAGAGAGTCAAACGGATAGAAAGAAAGATGGCAAAACAGCCCAGAGAGTGTTTCATTCCACAGCTAAAGAGATTCATATCAGCCTCTCTAGCTTGCAAAAAGACTGGAATATGAAAGGATTATGACAGAGGAAGTCATATAAAGCCAGGTTTCCATCCAAAGTTGCGAACTTAACTAATGCGCAAAAATGGAATATTGCGCAAAATATTTGCGAACAAGCACCATTTCCATCCAGAGTTTAAGAGATCAAAATCATCACTTCCTGATAAACTGGCACAATACACCACTAAGAAAAGTGGGAGAAGCTACTGGATATAATATTTTCCTAAATAATAAATGACTTGCACCTCAGAACGAGCAGACGAAACACAATGAACGCGGTCATTGCTTTCGGAGGTGGACGCTGCTGTTTGGGAACGCTTTTAACAGTGCTCAGAGACAATTATACCGAAATACTGGCATTTCAAAATGACCATAACAATATTTCAGATGCTATGAAATGAGATCGGTCTGCTGGTTATTTAGGATTTACCATCCCATCATGCATTGAGGAATTTATTTGGGAAACGGAAATGCATTTTGCAAATAAATTCCTCAATGCATGATGGGACGGTATTTGCATTAACCCTTTTTCGCTCGTCTCAAAAACCACCTCAAGCGAGCGTAAACACTTTTTTGTGAATTAAGGCATTTTATTCTAAATTCGGTGTCTCCATCACTCGATTCTGATGCGATACTTCAAAATGCACATAAAATCAGGGTGAAGGAAACCCAGCTATAGTGACATCAGTTTTCTTTTAAATTATTCTTGTAAACCCTATCTTCCCTTTACAATGTTTGTTGACTGTAGAACGTTCTGGTTTTGTTGCACCATGTCACTCTCTCAATGTAAGTTACGTTCAGAATGCATTAAAAAGATGGTAATGGTAAACTTTCAAATTGTAGTATGCTACGTCTTAGCCACATGACAACCAACTGAACTGTTTACGTCAGCATGTTATGAAATTTATTAAATATTGCATTATTGCATATTCTGGAATTGTTAATCCAGTTATCATCTCAGAACAATGACATTTTTTTTTGTCATCTAATTTTGCACAAACACTTTAGAACATCTGGTAATTAGGGATGAGCACTACAACTAATTTAACAGTCGTTTACAAGGAATTGCAGTTTTAACATTTGTTAAACAAATAACAAGCTGTTTCTGATTAAATCGTCAAATTGGGGATGGAAGGTCAAGTTGAGTGTAGTGCATTCTGGGACATAGTAACACAGTGCTGTTTTGTGTAAAATGTCTATTTGCAACAAACGAAAGAACCAACCAACTTTAAAAAGAAAAAAATACATATAATAATTTTTAAACTATGGGAAACTGTAGTTCTGATTCATGCGTCACACTGTTAGTGGAAGGTCAGGTTTAGTGCATCATTTTCTATTGCACGTTACAAATATAGTAGATTATTAAACAGGTATTCTATGCAAAATGACATTTTGCTTACTGTGCACTGTACTGAATAGAGTAGAACTAGTGTAGTTTGGCATGTGACTGTGAAGATAGTCATGGTGTGAGATGAAGAGACTGGAGCCGTGAGGATGACAACACTGACCACTGCCATGAGCATTAGGCAGAGCAGAGCCAAAACAGCCAAGCCACAACTGGCTGTAACCACGATTACACACTAGCCCACTAAACAGCAGTCTGTCTGTTGTGGCCGAGATGGAAAAAAGCGTAAGGGTAGGAGGAGGAGGGGAAGAAAGGAAGAAAAAGGAAAGAATTTAATGGCGCGCTCCGTTTTGTTTATGTTCAAAATTTCAGAAGGAGGGGGTCAATGATTCAGGCCAGCGCTCTGTTTGTGTGTGTGTGATCATGGATCTCATTTATTTAAGTCAATGTGTGTATAAATTAGAGCCCAAAATGTGTGTGTGTTTGTGTAAATATTAAGTCTGAGTGTGTGTGTGTGTGTGTGTGTGTGTGTGTTTGGTCCTGATAAGTACCAGAGTGGTACTGTAGCACCTCGGGGCTTTCGGTGAACAATCGTCCACTGTGAGCCGCTCACATCTGGCTTTATTCCTCAGCTGGGCTCCTGGATCTGTCCGACCCGGGCAGGGTGCCTTATTCTGGGCTCATGTGTGGCAGAGCGGCCCCTCTCCTCCTGGAAGTCCGTCCCCGGAGGATGATTAACAGGGTACTTTCCAATTGCCAGGAAAAGAGGGGAGGAGGAGAGAAACGCTGCGTTCCTACAGCTAAAGCGAACTGCATTGCTGCCTACTGAGGATGCATTCATAAACGACATGTTTGTGTTCAAAAACAGACAGAATTATAATAATCAAGACATGTTTTTACTGTTAATAATTTGATGTCTTAATGTGATGCAAATGGCATGAGATGCTATTGAGAGACACCATCAATGATTAAAAAATAGTGTTTTTTAAGGACAATTGAACAGATTTTCCTCCAAACTCTCATTCTCATCAGTGTAATGTGTGAAAATTTAGATACGTGAATCAAAAAAATATTTATTCAGGACAAGCTGTGTTACTTCTGATTAGAAACAAAGCCTCAGCTTTTAATTCCTGTACAAAAAAAAAATAAGTTTTGACAATCTTAAATGTTGTGTGACCGATCGCTTTATCAGCGCTCCGCTGTATCAGACCACCTTAAATGGGTCACATTGAGATTTCATTCTCTATTAATGACATCTGTGGCTCTGTCTTGACCGAGAAGAGGGTCTCTCAGGAGATGTATTAAGTTATACACTTTGATGGAAGATTATAAAGACATTTGTTTGTAATAACTGCCAGTCCTTCTGAGTAAAAAGCTCTTTGTTTTGTCCTTCTCAGGACATGGTGTGCGTTTTTACTCTGCTCCTGCATGAGCTGTCTGGATCCCAGCTGGCTCTCTCTCACACACACACACACACACACACACAAACCTACAGGCGAGCAAATATATACGACACACTCGCGTAAACATACTGAGTCACAGTCGAACAACATCAAACTTCATCTGATCTAAAGATGTTTAAATCACCTTTTACACTTTAACAGACTCATCAAACAATGACTGATCATCTCATTACACATGAAATTCTGTCATCACTAACACAGTGTACAGAACTAGTCTTTAAGAGTCACAAGTGTTTTGTGCATGTACTTAGAGCCAATGGATCCACACATAATATCACACCTATCAAAACAACACACACCCACACACACACACACACACACACACACACACACACGCACACGCAGGAGCCGACCACAGAGCAGCTGCACAATGACTCACTGAATCATTTGTGGACTGATGGAGTGAGTCACTGAGCCAGAGAATCAATTGCATGAGTCACTGACTCACTGTTTGTACAGCCAAATGACTCTGAATCAATGAAGCTGAACCTCCACAAAGGCACCTCAGCAGTCTGTTCATATCCAAACGTGACTCCATATATTGGGGAAAACTCCAATGGAAAGAAATTAGAAAAATATGTTCCGCATAATAAAACAGAATCCAGTTTCTTAATTTGCACTGTGACATTTTCATGACAGTCAAGCATATTTTATTTCACACTCTCATCTAACTAAAAAACTATTAACTATTAACTATAATAAACTATTTTTAAAACTTTTATTTTCTTAAAAGTATATTTTTAATACAAAAATGTAAGCATACAAATTACACAAATATAAATATGAATGCAATTATCTCTCTCGCTATACAATTTTTTCTATAAAATATTACATAAACATTGCATAAATATAGTCATTGAAAGTTGGATTTGCTACTACTTTTTTTTAAAGCAAAATATAAATTTTTATTGTATTTTCTGGGGAAATATGGCTAAGACATGTTTAACGGAGATTTGCCATTTTATAAAATTTAATGTCTTGACATTATAAAGTTAAATACACTGCCAACAAACTTCAATGTTCACACCGTCCATCCAGACCTTTTACTAAAACTAAACAGCAGAAATCATCATGACATCAAAACTATAAGCTCATTAACATATGATCGTCCAATCATAACAGAGATCAACCATAGACAGTAGTCTTAAAGAGACAGTAACCCACATATAAAAACACCCGGTGGAGAACGGTCATGAACCTCAGGAACAAATGTGAGATGTGACCAAACATTACTCACATCTTTATTTAGACAGTTCTATTACATAACTATTATCTGCTCTTATACGACCCCTTTAAATACTCACAGCAGGAGAAGCCCAGCTGTCTGGAGAACAGAGAGCAAAACATCACCAGAGAGAGAGAGAGACAGAGACAGAGAGAGAGAGAGACAGACACAGGAAGTAGAGGCTCAGGATCTGGAGCAGAGAGGAAGTCATCCACTGGAGATTGAGAAAGCCAGATTCATACAAAGATCGAGTGTTTATATGCATCAAGTGCTCATATAAGGATGTTTATATCTGCTGTGGAAATCATGTACATGCACTAAGATGTTCAACTAAGTCCACAGTCATTGCTGTACAAAAGTGTTTTTGGCGTTAACTAAAACTAAACTATAAAAAATTTGATTTTAGTCATAGAAATAAAGGTTAAAACATTAAATAACTAAAAAAGCAGAAATGTTGGCTTGGCAACTAACCAAAATATGCAAATAAAATAAATTGAATTATAAATAAAATATGCACAAAATTTACTAAAATGGTAATAAAATGAATTACAAAAATGGCAAAATAAAATTAAAATAGGAAAAAATTATATAAAAATGACAAGCACATAAAAAAATACTAAAACTTTAACTAAAATGAAAACTGAACATGTAAAATATTAATAAATAATCTATTGTACTATACACTGTAGAGTACTGTAAAATAAATGAAAGAAAATTTTATTATTATTATTATTATTTTATGTCCTTTAACACTACGCAATGAAATAAAAATAAATAAATAAAATTAAAAAACAGGTAAAATAGAGGTAAAACTTTCACGTATACAAATTAACAATCAGAATTTCTGGTTGGTTTCCATTTAATTTCTGGTCTGTCTGATCTATATTCAATCTCTGCTAAAGTTTTATCAACAGCAATTAATGTTATAATGTAAGTGTCTTTTCTTACAAAAATCTTACAAATAATCGCAGCACTCCATATTATTTATGGTCAACATTTTAGTACTTTGTATCCACAAAAAATTCCTTAAAAGACAACAAAGTCAACATGTCAGAGCTGAAATGGGGTTAACAGACATGAACTAAGAGCCACAAAGGTCTAGTTTTCGTTTCATGGGGTTAAAGACACCAACAGCTGCTTCTGAATCAGTGGAAAAACACAGACAAGCGAATCAGGGACAGATTTATCAAGGACGTAAATACATGTGCAGAAAACACAGGCTCTCAGGGTTATCGAAGCCTTCGCAGTCTGTTATTATTCTGCCTTTGGCCGCTGTGCAGTAACTCATGCAAAGAGTTTCATTTTTGTTTGCTTCAGGGTTTGATGCTTTACCGCCTCTGGCTCTCAGTGCCGGCGGAAAGAGATGTGAGAGAACGGGGAAATGCATGGTAGTGGTTATTTTTACTTGCATGGGAATGAACAGATGAGGAGGGGAAGAAACAGCACATTGAGATGAACAAAAACACTGCCAAATATAAGCACACACACACACACACACACATTAGCACTAGCACTAGTGAGTTGAATCAGTGATGAATCAGTGTTCCTCTAAATGAAGCACAGCCCTGCAACAAATGACTTCCATAACCAGCTGCGTCTGGAGCAAACATTCCTGGACGTTTCCATCAAAACACAAGCTGATGATCCGGAGACCAACTCTAGATCAGGTCTAGATCAGGGGTTTTCAACTGAAATCTTATATGAGTGAAGGTTTTAAGGTCAGGAATCAGGTCTATTGCTCATACTCAGGGGTCAAAGTTGATCTTAAACTTCTTGAGCACTTCTTTTATTGCTGCTAATATATATATATATAAACAATTGTAAAAGTTTAGTGAAGTCAGAAAATCATTGCTTTTTAGTGTTGTTATCATTAACTTAATCTGAAGTTATTTAAAATTGCTTTTGGGAACTGAAAAACACCAAAAATGTGAAATGTTGCCTTGGAAATCAAAATAAGTTGAAGCACTAAAATTACTTAGAGTATTAAATAAAAATAAAAGCTAAACAGAAATATATAAAAATGTAATACATTTGAAATAATACACTTCATTTAAAAGGTTGCCTTGAAAACTAACTGAAATATAATTTCAAAGTTGAAGCACTAAAATAAATAAAAATTAAATTAAAATAAATTAAAGCTAAAGAGATATACAACAAACGTTAGTAAAATAATAAAAAATAGAAATATGCCACCTGATTGTAATATTAAAATAAGAAAAAAAACCTTTAGTTATAATCACTATTGCTCATATTTCCATAACTCTTAAGTGTTAAAATTCAGGCTGAATGTTGATTTTTAACTTCTTCCACACATATTTTCAGATAATAAAGATTTGAATCATTTTCAAAAGTCCACTGGAGTCTACAGTCATTGCTCTTTTTTTTTATTACACTAATAAATTCTAAAACCATTAAAAACCATTTTTGTGGTAATTGAAATAAAGCCGAAATAAAATTCATTACAAATATTTGATGTTTGGAAACCGCGGTAAAATAAGCTGAAGCATTTATCTCAAGCATTAAATTACTAAAACTGAAATCAATTTGATTGTACTTGGAAAACTTTTTTGTAATTTAAAACAAATGTGATTAAAAATGTTTAGTTAATGTTTTTGAGCACTTCTGTTCCTCTAATAAACAGAAGAATGGTGAATCCTGCTCTTGGTCAGTCTGTGCTTCTGTGTATGGTGATGTCATAATGTGAGACTGTCATGGCAACCAAATAAACCTCCACACACACACACACACACACACTCACGACTGCTCGCTCAGCGTGATTAAAACATACAGGACAGCAGGAATTCAGACCGTCTTCCTTTCCACACAGTAATATCTCCATTCACAGGTTCAGACAGATGAGCAAACTTGGATGGAAAAGGAGGAAAATGACCAATTCCTTAATATTTCTGGTGCAAATACATCTAAGACAACACAAATCAACGGACAATAGGTCAGACTAACTGAAATAAACCTGGCTTGTTTGGTAAACTTGTTTTATGAGACAGGCCCCAGAAACATGACTGCGTCTGAGGAAGACTTGAACACGTCTCTGTTGTTGTTGTTATCACTGCAGCTCTCTCCACAGATGAAGCTAAGCACAATTACATCACTCCTGAGTCAATAATGATGGTTCCTATTAAACCCGAGCGCATCAGTGAATCAGAAACAGAAGAGAAAGTGCAGCAGTCTGCCAGTTTACTGTGAACTACTCACGTCAGCACCAGGCACTTACAATACGCAATAACACCGCTTCTTATGAAAGATTGGACGTTTGGAAAGCAAGTCAGGTTGGGTTTGTAATTCACACTCATCCGTTTCAGAATGACACAGATGGAGAAGGAGTGAAGAAACCTCATAGGAATGGGAACGGGAGTCGATCTGGGTTTTTGTTGCGTGAAGGAGCGGATGGAAGAGGAAAAGCTTGAGAAACAGATAGCACCTCGCCAGCGTGTGTCAGCGTCACGATGACAAGCTTTTACATTCATTTACTGTCAACCAGATGTCATTGCATTCTCACAGCAAAGAAAACGCTACCATCTATCTCGGTCGAAGAGACGCTTAAATAAGAAAGATCAGCAGGCGGACGCGGCCTCGCAGCGAGAGAAAAGAAGAGAGGTCAATGATTTACAACTCCTCGAGCTCTTAATGCACTTCAGAAACACTTTCTGCATCTATTCTTCCATTTAGGAACCACTTAAATATGAAATACCTTTTAAAGACGGAGACAAAAGCATGCATTTAAGTTTTAAAACTGTGTAAAAAAACACAATGCGAAAACTCCTATTGCCTATAAAGACATCTGTGTTCATAAACACTCATAAATAAAATGTACGGCTGCATTAGCACAACTTATTGCAATCTTAAAGTAAAAGGAGGAGGCCGGGACTATAAACTGTAGAAATCTTAGTAAGATTTCAAGTCAAATTCCAGTTGCACGAATGCTTGTTTCAATATCACCATTTCAATATCATCACATTTGGCTCTTCTGTTCCTTCAGTGTGTGTTCAAAAACTGTTACTCTAATTAATAATGGTGGAAAAAACTATAACTTTTTAGCTTTGTGTCTACAGAAATTGACTTGCAGAAATAAACAGCCTGAGAAATATTCCCTGGAGAACAACAACAAGCCCCCTAATGAAGAGTTTGTAAATGTGACAGAGTTATTGACAATTTTGCAACAGTTGTCTGATGATGAGTAATTTCGGTCTTGAGGTTTATGCCCTGAAAGAAAGATTTGAGAGTATCAGATTTTTGTGCACATGCATCTGCAGTCTATGTGAATGGATAACACATGCTGGAGCTCGAGCGCCACAGAACCCCGAGTAAAGAACACCGTGTTCTCAAGTGCACAAACTCTGCATGCATCTGCTGCTACACAAGCTGTGTGCATGGGTTCAATCGAGCGCAGCCTTAAACTTACACAGCTACCTGGGTTGAGATGTGTTTTCTCCACTCAGAGAAAGCTAAAGTACCACTTTTTGACAGTTCTTACAGACTGGGATGAAGACAGCACCATAAGAGTTCAGTCAGGCAATGAGTTATGGTGAAGAGAATGGATTGATTTGGTATTGACTTTTGGAAAAAGTAGAGTTAACATAACCTCCATCATGACTAAAATATCATAATACTATGGACACATTTTTACTAGATGGTAACACCAGTTGACACTTAGTCACTGCATCTGAACGTTTGTAGAATACAAAATAAATCATGTGTGTGTTTCCAAAAACAGCCTACAAACAACATACTTGGCACTTGTGTTTTAACCAGACTTTCAAAAGATTTCGGGTAGAATGGGGGAAAACGTCCCCCTGCTGTTTTTCCCAAAATAGCTTCTAGATAAAGTCAAGACCATTTTTAATTTGTAACTATGGTTGACAAGAGGGATGTAGAAGTTTTCAAGCTTGAAGCTTACACATGTGATGCACCATCATCTAATATCTATATGACACGAGAACAGTGTCTGTAGATATGTGTTATTTAAGAAAATAAAATAATATTTACAGAATAGTTTTTTCTCAAACACAGTCACAGAACATAACTTAATTACTGTAGATAAATTCTGTTCTGAATATGAAATCCTTTTTCCTTCATATGTATTCTAGTTTGTTTTTATATTCGAGTAGGTAGCAAGTTAGCATCATCTAACTTTTTTTTTTTTTTTTTACACTTTTATACTTTTTCATATTTGTTCATAATTTCATAACTATTAATTATATTCTTTTCAGTTTTAAGCTAAAACGACCTGCAGTCTGATTTTGCTGTAAATGCATGAAGGAAATTGCTTTGTCTTACTGGGGGGCACATTTTTATTACAAATCTAAGAACATGAAAACTCTAGAAATGTTTCATACTTGGTTCATAATTTATTATGTCAGTGTCACTAACGCTATTACAACTTTTCTGAACACATTTCACTTTTCCCCCCCCCCCCTCTCTACCCTTCTGTTTTTCCCCATCCCCAGACATCTTCATGATCCTCGTGATTATGATTGACTGATACATAAACAGTGGCAGTCTGAAGTATTACACCTTCTTCACCCGTCACATCACCCGGATCACAACAGACACCCGCATCACCTCCTCACGGTCGCCGGGTCACTTACAGAGTGTGCGTGTCGGGCGGTAGGTCTGACGCCGCTGGGGCCTGATCCAGTCCGATGTTGGAGCAGTTAACCACGCACGAGTTTTGCGGTCCCACCGCCGTGCACGAGCAGTTCCCCGGACACGGGCCGCACGCTCTCCCGTCCGTCGCGACGCCCGAGCGCGCCTCCAGGCAGCAGAGCGCAAAGAGCAGGCTGGAAAATAATCCAAACTTTGGGAGACAGACGCCATGTTTCCGCTTAAACACAATCTGTCCATTTCTACAAGGCATCGCTCACTCGCATCTCATCGCCCCTTCTGTCGGTGAAGTTTTCCTCGGGGCGCGGGGAGGAAAGTTCACTATTTTCCCAGTTTTTCCATAAGAGAAACGGCGTTGAAAGCGTCGCAAATCGCGTTTCCCCCCAAGTTCGCTGACGTGCCCCCTCTATTCCTCCGTGAACGGAACTGGATTCACTTCTTCTCCAGAGGAGGGAACAAACCTCTGGATTGATTGTGCTCTGCTGAAGAACTTCCTCTCGTTCTCTGCTGCTCTCCGCTGGATGAGGCTTCTCTTACACAACACTAGTACTGATCACTAGGCTACAGACAGGACACAAACTCCATGTTTTAGACTTTATCTTTGACTTTATGTAGTTATGGCACAACTTTTTTATTATGCGGCCCATTTTATTGTCCATATGCCGGGAGCACGCGCGCACATAAATGCATTTGATGATGTAAAGGCTAGTGGCACGATAAAGAAGCATCGTCCAATATTGTTCCCCACGTGCAGAACTTTACAATCATGACATGAAAACATGGTATTTTTTTTTTTATTGTACCAATAAAGGCAGTTTCTTAATGACATCACGTCCAGGAAGGGGCATACTTTTTGGTGAACAAAAAACAACATCCGTCACCCTAAAACATAATTTTATAATCATTTTATTTATACAAAATGTTTCTAATTTTAGAGCTACCAAAGCTAATGGACTCCAAAATGGTTAACCTAATAATAATTATTATTATTATTGTTATACTCTCACTTTAAGGAAATGTAACATTTTGTTCTGCAAGACATTAATTCCAGTCATAAAAAAAAAATCAATTGGTTATTTATATTTATAAAAAAAGGATAGAGATTTAAGTGATAAATTAATTCATGCCTGCAACTTAATTAAAAGTCAATTGTTTTATAAAGACAATGTAAAAAGCTGATTATTTAATTTTGGATTTTTAAGTTAATATTCTTAGACTTTTTAACACATTGAATATTTCCCTCACACAGTATAAATGGATTTATCCACATAAAGATATACAACCTTTAGCATCAAAACGTTTGAAACCCCTAAAACATTCTGTCTGATTAAATTACAGGAATCAGTATGATTATATCAACATTTCAGACGATTGTCAGAAAGGAAATGATGTCCTCTTATACAATACTTTATCTCCATAATTCTTCCTGCTGTATAAATAATCAAGTCATAATTAATAGCTCCATCTTAAGAAGCTGAGCTTGACCAGATCATTTCTGAGAGTCTGATATTCCCTTTTATAGGAATACACTTTATAATTAACACAAGCATATTCTTTTCTTAAAGAAGGCTCAGAAGGAAATTATCCTGAAATAATTCTGCAGACGTGAATAAACTATAGCCTTTATTTCTTATCTCTTCCTTAGAGACATTTTCCAAATCAGGCTAATTCATCATTCATGCACATTGTTTTGCATTAACCAGAGCAAAGTTGATCTCTGACAGAATGTGGATGAATTATTGAGGTCTTGCTGGAGTACGTTGTGTGTTCAAACTATAGGGGGAGTCTCAGATCTTCACATCCTCTGATTTAGTGCTGTATATGGACTGGAACAAAACCAAAGGAGATTGAATATACAAGTCAGTAGAAAACACACATGGCTGCTTACACACTGTAAAGTTTTAGGAGTGACAACCCTATTTAAATAGCTACAGAAGTGGATCCTCTAAATGTACTCACTCTTGAGACGGTAATGATTGACACCATCAGAGTTGGGTAGTTTTTCGTTACACTGAGAACCGTCCTGCAGTTCCTGCACAAACCCAGTTTGGGAACGTTTTAATGGACTTCATGTTGTTAATAGCAATATCAATGCAATATATTTTCTCTTTGTGTTTTTATATCAATATGGTACAAGATTATCCTTTTTGAATAAATGGCAAAAATAAAAAAGCAATCTAAATCAAAAGCAATCTAAAGGTAATCTTAGTCTGATTATATTAACTAAAATGTGTAATGTAATGGATTACGCTACTATTATTTGTGTCATGTAATCTGGAATCAGTAACAAATTACAATTTGTAAATAGGCCTAATCTACCCAGTTTTTTATGTCAAAATGTGGCAAAACTGAGTCAAGAGGCAATTTGTTGCACAACTCTGATATGCATTTAAATATGTCATTAACTGCTGGGTAGATTACTTACAAATTATAGGCCATAACTAATTACAAATTATTTGATGAAAATTGTTGCCATAAATGTTATCTAGAAAACTCATTTAACTAATGCATTCTGACTATATTTGAATTACTTTTAGATTAATTATCACCATTAACCATCAGAGACGTGAAAATGTGTTGTTCAATTATTGAAATATTAACTTTAAATACTTTTAGACCAAATGGGTTTGACTGAAGAAAAAAAAAGTTTGTGAATCCCTGCATCACATGAACAATCAATCACACGTTCATACTCACTGTATTCAAAATGACACACAGCAGAAGTCTTTAGAAAGTTAAACAAATTAAAAGAGAAAAAAATTGGGAGAATTAATAATAGGAATAATTTACTGCCATTGTTTGAATAGCTGGTAATCATATAATTCATAAAAAGCATCTTTAATCTGATTATGGGTATTTTAAAAGATGTAGTCTGGTCACATGTACCAAATATTTAGACTCTAATTACATAATCCAGATTACATGCAATCAGTTACCAGTGTAGCCAAGTCTGCAGTTTTCCCGTGGAATTTGTTTGCAGTTGTAACTCCCTTAAATAACTGAATAGTGTTTGTACAGGACAGGATTGAGCACTAAAAGCTGAACTGACAACTGAATTCAGCTGTGTCCATGTCTAGTTGAGTCCAATCTGTGCTTTTCTACATCAAACCGGAAGAAAGAAAGACATCTGAGGACATGAGAGGGAGTGAATCTCAACTCTTACCACCCAACTTGTCTGTCCTCTCAGAGTTTTTTGTTCCAGGAGTAAATGTCCCCGTTAGCACCATCTGTGAGTCAGTCATCCACGTGGATGTCATTAAAACACCTCAGAGATAAAAGATAAAGATAAAAGAGCAAGACAAACCGAGAGACAGAGTTGCTCAGAACAGAGAGGTGTGATGAAAGGAGGAAGAGAAAATGGGGAAAAGAGAGCTGAGAGACGGCAGCTCACTGTAACTGGAGTTTGGTTCATTTCAGACAAACACAAAAGAGTTACACAGCTTTAGTTTTATGGCACTGAGTGGCTTGCAGCACTTAGCTATATTTGCTGGGATAATCCAGGTTGTTGCTAGGGAGTTGCTAAGGCGTTTGATAGAACATTGCAATGTGGTTACTAGAGTGTCCTTGGAAGTTGCTAGGAAATTACTGTATGGTTAAAGGAAAATTCTAGGTAGTTGCTAGGGTGTTGCTAGGAGGTCACTAGAGTGTCCTGGGTAGTTGCTAGGGTGTTGTTATAGGGCGTTGTTGAGGTTTTCCAAGTAATTGCCATGTTAAAAGTCTCTATACTCCATTCTAGGGTCTACATGAACAAGTGTCAATGTATGTTAAATCAGTGTCCCACACACACACACACACACACACACACAGATCTCCTAACACAGCTTTGGGAATGTCACCCGAGTGTCTGAGGTGTTTTCCCAGGTGTCTCCTTCACCCTGATCAGAGCTGCTCTGCAGATCAGTCTGTCTCATCATTCTGGGATAAAGGGAAAGATAAAGAGATCTCAAGCCCAACCTGAGGAGGTCACTGATTGGACGCAGGACGTTTCCATTCGTCCGTCTGTCTCTTCTCCCACCTGCTTTGCTTATTAAGTTAACCTTTCTTTATTACATTGTGTTTATTTTGATCCGTGTGCTCTGCCAGTCTCCACGGCAGGTGAATGTTGAGCTAGTGTTACTTGTGTTTTTATGGATATTTGTGCTGTACTTACATGTGTCTTTGAGGAGCTGAACGGACTGAGAGATTTGACTTAACTCCAGATGTGTTGTGTTTGCAGGAGACCACACAAAGATTTACATTTCAAATAAACACTGTTCTTTTGACCATCCTATTCATCAAATGATCCTTACATAATAAACAAGTCATTGTTTTCACCAAAATATAAAACATTTGAACATTTAATATAAGTAAAGAAAAATTAGCATAATCATAACTGTATATGTGTATGATTTCACCTTCATATAGTCTACATCTTATACATCATATAGTCTATAATCTACATCTTTAAGCTGAATAAGGAAAAAAAACGTAGGAAGTACACACATTAAGTATGTGAAATGAGAAAGGTTACCGTTTATTAATCTGAGAGTGGTATATGAACCACCTGATGAAATATTTTGATGAAATAATGTTCATTATACACATTTTAAGATTCAATCTTTCAGTTCAGTCATAAGAGTCATATTTCATAAGTAGCACCCCACTTCACAGCCATGATCAGATGCATCTATCAAAATCAATCATCAATTTTTAACCAGCAACCTAAATATAAAAATTCAAAGCATCAAAAGATACAGCTAAAGAAAAAAAAAAGAGAATGATAGAGTGTATAACATTTTCACACATCTCAAGCAAACTCTACTGAGCACATGCTGAATAATTGTTAGCTCCAGCTTGACTATGATTGAAAAAAATTGCCGTCGTTGACTGACGTATGATTCATATATCGTGGCATTTACATGCTGTAGTCCAAGGTATACGGTGCGATCATTAATGAGTCCAAGCACATGCATGCTACATTTCCACCAATGGTGAGGCCGTGGAACCTGTCATAATGTGTCTGTTGTGAGGGACTACATCCCTGCTGAAAAACAGGCATGTTATGAAGCATGGCAGCTGGTTTGAGCCGGTTTAAGCTGGTCCTGAGCAGGAGCTAGATGCTTAGGACCAGTTTAAGACCAGCACATGACCAGCTTTAACTAGCTGCCATGCATCAAAATACGCCTAACCAGTATGCTGTTTTTTCAACAGAATCAGACCCCCTTTAAACCATAAACAACAGCCTATTCATTTCTGCCAAGCATTTGTCTGAGAAGATTGTCTGCATCAGTTCTCATCTTGACAATTCACTGATGTGAGATCATCGTCACGAAGCCGTCACTGACCTCGGGTCAGGTTAACTCAGTAAAGTGGCATAAAAGTTGAAGAGGAGTGGGTTATGATCAGACAAGCCAGAAGAGGGAGAATGACCTGCGATGTAACGTGAGCTGCAGTGGTCTCATATTTTCATCAGGATTAATTTCACATCAGATTGGCACTGCTTACTGCTCTCTTTGGAAGCATTGGTCTGTATTAAAAGCACTGGCATTCATTTTAAATTTCTAAACTTTGAGTTTGGAGCAGAACGCTCATATTAGATCTCACAGAACACTTCAAAATTAAAAGTCACGCTTCTTTATTTCTGCAATCAGGCACCTAAATTACTGCTCCACATGTGATTACAATTGCACTGAGGAGTGAATAAAGCAGTTACTCGCTATTAGATTGGAACATTATCAGAAACTGCAACATTATATACTGATTAAATCAGTTTTTTAATCTGGTGTAAGTTGCAGTAGAGATATTTGAGCATCATGAAACAGCTTTTACATAACTTAAAAATTTAATCAAAGTTTCCAATACCTCCTACATTAAATTATACTATGATGATGATACTATGAAATAAATAAATCACATTTAATAATTTATTTAATAAGAAGTAAATGCATATAATAACTTAAATCAAAGAAAAAAAATTAACATACAATTTAACAGACAAAATATTAGTTTTTATAATAATTATTTAATATTTTGGCTATACTGTGCATGCAGCTGGAAGTTTAGACTGGCTGAAGCAAAGCAGACATGATCTCTGTTATCTATCGACTGATTCACATTCTTGTTGGTCGGATTAATTTGCCTATTTCTATGCTAAAAGTTAAGTTGCGCATATAAATATTTGGACACTTAAGTCACACTTAAAAACAAAACATCAAAGCGAACCAAGAATTGACCAAGAATTGAAGCGGCATCTACAAATGAATGATTCAGGAGAATTCAATCCACAGCTGCATCAAACTTATATTGAATATATTTCAGCACAGATTAGATTGGATTTTTCTGACTCCATAATATTTCATTTGTAAATATCATGCCTGGAGCAGCCCAAGCTGTCCATATCAATTTATTTTTCCATTTATGTTCTTTTCTTATCATGTCCTCTAATTGCATATATTTGCGCTCGAGAACAATACAACAGCAGCTTTCTAAGGACAAATGTCTTGGGATCAACCCTCAAAGCGGCGATATAAAAGCAGTCCTAATCTAATTTCACTGCTTAGACTGAGGTGAAATCATACGATATTGGTAGGAAGATGCTGTAGGAAGATCTGATGTCAGTAGAAGAACAAATGGCAGTCTGGGAGTCATATAATTAATTGTATTAAATCTCCTTCCTCTCTGTCCAAATGCAGGTAAACTATATTACCCTAACTGTATCATGTAAATTATTTACCATAGTGACACTAAATCCAATGACACACAGACAACTTATAGTCACGACTCCCAAAGCTCAAGTCTTTTGACAAAGTTTTAGCATTGAACTCAATGGTTGTGACAGTGATATAACCTCGCTTCGGCCTGCTCTTATGTCTGCAGCTGGGGAAATGTTCCTGCTAACTGCAGTGTAAGTGAATTAGACTGGTGGAGAAGCACAGAGATCAACATTAATTCTGTGGAAGAAACCACCACCTGTCTCAAACAACATACACTCAATACACTCCCAAACTCAATATATGTCTGGAGATGGTATTATGCTCTTCATAAAGGTCACTGTTAAACATGATTTACAGCAGCAGAAACACCTGCGATCCCTACAGAGTTCCCCATTAACCCTTTACCTGCCATCTCCTTCTCTCTTTATCCAGTATTACAGAAAATAACTTAATCTATTACACGTTTATGCCATTGAACGCTTAGGAATTTATTATACTGAATATATCTGCCATGGAAACAAGAAGAAGAGAATCTGACATGAATACTAATAGATTCAGTATGGGTTTTGGCCAGTAGGGGAGGCTATCATCAGTCAAAAGGGGGTTGAAGGGTATTTGTTTGGACAGTACTAGTTGTTTTTGAATGCTGATCGATATTTGTCTACAGGGGCGTCGGACTGGGGGTAAAACCAGCACTGATTACCAAAGCCCCAAAGGAAGAGAGGGCCCTTGAAAAGTCTGGAATATATATTTTTAAGGGGGGGGGGGGGGCATCCTTTTCTTCACCCACTGATCTGAAAACTGAGAGGATGAATTCATCTAAATTTCCATCTTGCATTAATATGCATTTGATATCATTCAGTGTGACATCGGTTTAGAGATTTGTAGCCTAAATATGCCCCGTGATATGATGATCTCTGAAACAGAATGCGGCCTGTCAGAGGCGTCTAGGAAACACTGATGAATCAGAGAGAAGCTGGAGATTTGCAGGAACACATGTGGATTCTAGTTCATCAATATCTGTAATTATCCTGCTGTGTACTCGTCGAGTTCAGAGCTGCCTCAGGCATGAATGAACTCCACTTCAGTTGATCTCTGCTGTGTGTGTGTGTTTTATGGATCTTCGTTAGTTTCTCAGCAGCAAACACCCCTACCGTCTTAACACTGAGTACTTGTTGAGAGACAAATTGATTTTTTATTTTCTATTAATGCTATACAACAGGAGTTCCACCTGTAAATGTGAATGAGATACATTAAAATAAGATATTATACATTTATATTGATATTTAGTTATAATATAAATGTATATTCATGCATTTAGCACCTGTTAAAGATATGACCTATGCCCATAATCATGCATGTACGTACTGTAAAGATGAAATTACATCTCTGCAGTTATGTATGTTAGTAGCAAAGATATCACTGTCATTTGTCACAACAAAAGAGAAACTATTTTATTCAGCTGTGGTTGCACACTCCACAAACGCCAGGATTGTTGTTTCATTAAAACGTAAAAATCGTACATCCCACAAACTACTCATCTGACCTTTTTTTTTTGCATACAATGTTTAAAGGATGTATGCATATTCTTTGCGAAACGTTGACCTCCGAAAAGGCCAACAATCTCAGTCGTACAAAATGATTGACAAGATGGAGAGATATTTCTTGCAAAATGTCTCATTTCAGTGATATCTGTCAGGCAGTATGACGATTTTGTACTAGGTACCTAAAAAAAAAAAGTCCCCAGTGATGCCTGATGAAAGAAGCCATCTGTTTCTGTGCGATTAACATCTAGAACGGTGTGTTCTTTGTACCTCAACTCTGCACGCACCTCAAAGCTCTTGTTTTATCTGTCTGCTGTTTAATTATGGAAAAATCAACCAGCTGTAGGTGAGATATGAGTACAGGAACTCTGCTTCCCGCTGAGAAGTGAATTATGTAATAAGGTGGCACTGTCACACCGCCTCAGATGTCATGTGTGAGCCGTACGCCTCATTTTTGTCTCGCACCTTCTTCTAAAAGTTACTTTAAGCTTGTTAAAGGCACATCTACCTCCAGGTCATGTCAGGAATCAAAACTTCCTCAGGTTTCCGTGTGGATCGCACCACTCATTTTAATGGCTAAAGCTGCTATGGTTCACATCGGAGGTGCTATGTTGTTGGCACTCTTGAAAGATGGATAAAGGGGTGAATTTCACAAAACCTGTCAAGAACAGGTCAAATATGAGAAATAAGAAATTCCATTTGGCTATTTTTAAGATTTCCTGCATTTTGACATTATTCTTCATAATGTCAATCATGCAAATCGTTGAAAGTAATGAAAAAGTTTGCCGCTGAAGTTGCTAAAGTAAAAGTCTGAACACATTACAGTAATGAACATGTGGAATGGAAAAGTTATTAAGTGCCGTAAACATAATGCCACAATACCAAAAACCAAATGGTTGCAAAAATAATACCAAATTATGCATATTTGAATGAAAGTGGAATTTTGTGCTTACAGTTGGTGGTCACAACAAATTAAGATTTTCAATAATTTACAAATGTCCTAAAGGAATTTCACAGAATAATAGTGTTCAATCTATTTGTTTATCATGAAGTGCATAATAAGCCTCTGTAAAAATGGGTGTGGCCATTTGTAAATTTGAAGGGCCTTATGGGCTACTTTTAGCCATACAAAAGCTCCTTTTGCTTCTTGATATTGCAAATTGGTGTGTCTTATCATATTATATAAATTTAGCATCTAAATTATTAACACACCGGTTTGTAGTGGAAACAGTTTTACCGTTTAATGCAAGTTGTAATTCAAGGGATAACGTTTGTAATAAATACTAATACTTACTTCAGAGATTGTACAAATCATTTTCATATTTAAAAATGTAGATAGGCCTACTGCTGTCAAGAAGGATTTCAACTGCACCATACAAGTATCCATACGCTTCATACTCACCATTAAAAGTCCTCTAATAAGCTTATATTAGGAACAGACAAAAAATTCACATAAAATCTTCCGTTACGCTCTACCAGTTCAAACTGTTTCACCCGCGAACTTTGTTGTTTACATTCTGCGCTGAGCCATATAAGGTAAACAAGGGAGGAGTTTAAACTGCACATCAACTCAAGTATTGCATGTGGAAATTAAATATTCAAAACCTATAATTAGAACTCGCCTTCCTTCAAACTCTATATGATTGGCATATGGAAAAAGTTCGGGTTAAAAAGCTATTACCCTGTGGGGTGATCGGTTGTGACTGGAGCACGCGCACGGCTTGACTGCAGGATTGCGATTTAACTGAGGGGTCTCTCTCTCTCTCTCTCTCTCTCTCTCTCTCTCTCTCTCTCTCTCTCTCCAGGTTTAACAGGGAGGTTTAGCTCGATCTCGGAGTGAATCGGGCAGCAGATGCCATCACCTGTCGCGAGGCTGCACACTGCGAGAGCGCGCACGCAAAGGCTGTATCTCCTCAAGCTATAATTCAGATAGCTATGCTGACAGATTTAACCTGCACTATGTTTTCCTGTTTTTATTACATTTTTCTTCTCTTCTCATCACCTTCGAGGGGTGTTTCACACTTTCCTGCGTTTCACTGATACATTCTCTGGTAAGCACAGTTTACTGTTTCAGATTTAGATTTTTATTTATTTTATTTTAGTCAACATTTCATCCAGGGAATCTTGTTGTAGCCTAATATTTGTAAGAATATTTTTTAATTGCTTTAGGACTGTTTTCGTTGATACACTGATCGTATGGTACGTTGCGCAAAATAAGATGTAAAAAAATTCTTTAGAATTCCCCAATAATGCATGTGATTTGTTAAGTTATTAAGTTTCAATGTCATCCCAGATGAATAGCATAATATGCATTTTAGTTTTTTTTACGCAGTTTAACAAAGTGTCAATTTCTAAACAAACATAATAAATAATGTCTCTAAATAATGTAATCAATCAAGAAAGACCGGGGCACATCGTTCTTATCACTGTCTTTGACGACTTCAAGCTGATTTCATCAAGATGAGAGCAGATAGTTTGAAAGAAAATGCTTGTTTTTTAGTAAATAAGTCGAGATTCAGCTCCAGTGCGTTATTTCTGCGGGTACATGCTGTGAATTCCATGAAAGCAGCAGTGAAGTCCGTAAATATAAAACATTGTTATGGCCAAAATATAATGTAAATAAAAAAACAGTATAAATGTATACATATGTGACAAGTTGCCCCAACTTTGTCTCTTTTCTTGAGAACACAGTTCAAACTTATGGTTAGCACATAGATTAAATTATTTAATTGCATATCATTGTAATTTTCAGTGGTTTGAAAACTATTATATGGTTTGGAGGTGAGAATTTACATAACCTATATTTACATTCACATAATATTTAGTTTAAGGTTAACTGAAATCAAATGAGTTCTCTCTTAGATTATGATCTGACAGTCTGTTTTGGCTCAGCTGTGCTCAGATTGATAGAAAAATGCATTGTGAAGATTGATCACTGGACTAATGTATACATATATATATATATATATATATATATATATATATATATATATATATATATATATATATAAACAAAAAAGGCATTTTCTTACTTCATTTGTCGCCATAGTTAACTGTGTGTTGCCTCTTTAGTTCAAAAGCTTGAAAAAATTTTTTTGTTCAGTAGATGTCAAGTAAGCTATAGTGTTTTTTAAACCATGCTTTTTAGTTTTTAATGCATGAACGTGCTGTGCCACTATGCAACACTGAGGAGAGACATACAACAGGAGACAGAAAGCGACAGAGAGATATGCATGTGTGCGTTGTGTCAGTTCAGTCTCCTTGTGTGGGTTTTGGCACTGATCTTTATAGCTGAGGTGTGATCATCTGCACTGATTCGGGCTCTCTGATCTCTTACTGTAAAACAAGCCATCTCAAGCACATTAAATGAACACAAGCCATATTCTCTCCCTCTGAAAAACACATACCTGCATAAAGAGAAATATGTACCTTTCCACTGAGCTGTTTTGGATTAATTGCTGCTTTATATTCTCTCGGTCACTCATCTTACCTCTACACTAATTTCTGACCGTTTTTATCTTTCTGTCCATTCCAGTTCCAGAATGGAGTCAATAAACCAATCTGGGTTGGTGGGGACAATCCCAGGGGATTATAACTCCACCTTTGGAATGGGATTTTCAGGAAGTCCAGTTGGGAATTACACTGGCAATGTTTCCGATCAAAGCATGCCTTTTCAAGGGAGCAGCACGATGGTAACTGCAGTCATATCATTCACCGTGTTCATCGTTGGACTCACTGGCAACACTCTGGCTATCTACGTAGTTTTGCGTTATGCTAAAATGAAAACAGTTACAAACATCTACATTTTAAACTTGGCCGTGGCCGATGAGCTGTATATTATGGGCCTTCCGTTCCTTACGACGCAAAACGTACTGTCCTACTGGCCGTTTGGCTCATTCCTGTGTCGCGTTGTTATGACAGCTGACTCATTAAATCAATTCACAAGCATCTTCTGTTTGACAGTGATGAGTATTGATCGCTATTTAGCAGTGGTGCATCCTATCCGCTCCACTAAGTGGCGCCGACCACGAGTAGCTAAAGCAGTTAGCGCAGCGGTGTGGGCGTTTTCCTTCATCGTTGTTCTCCCCGTGGTGATATTCTCTGACGTTCAGGACACGTTTAACTCATGCAACATGAGTTGGCCGGAGCCACGAGACATTTGGTCAACGGCATTCATACTTTACACTGCTACGCTCGGATTCTTTGGCCCCCTGCTGGTCATCTGTATGTGTTACCTGCTCATCGTTGTCAAGGTGAAGTCGTCCGGTGCGCGGGCGGGATTTACGAAACGCAGACGCTCAGAGCGAAAGGTGACCCGCATGGTGGTGGTGATCGTGGTGGTGTTCGTCCTCTGCTGGCTGCCGTTCTACATCATCAACATCGTAAACCTAGTCTTCATACTCCCGGAGAACAGCGTGATGGCCGGGGTGTATTTTTTTGCCGTTATCCTATCGTATGCAAACAGCTGTGCCAATCCGCTACTCTATGGGTTCTTGTCCGACAACTTCAAGCAGAGTTTCCGTAAGGTGCTGTGCGTGCGCAAGACAAATGGCGTGGAGGATGGCGATCCCAGTGTGCCGCGGACGGAGAAAACGACGACCCAAGAAACCTTCCTGGCACCTCGGAACAATGACTTTAATGGACATGCACAGGGCAGCCAGGTACAGTCACTCTGAAAGCACATTTCACATATTTGACATGTGTTGAATGTTTATTTTTGGGCTGTTAATAGATAAAAAGATACAAATTTTAATTGTGATCAATTGCGTCCAATTATGTGCGATTAACCACACACTTAACGTGAAATTAAACATACCATTTATGCATTGTCAGCTTGCTTGAACTACACTTGAAACTTGATAAGCTTTAAATGGTACTTCTAAATGCGATGTATGCACAGAACTTTACGTTTCTTTTAAAATAGAAATTTTACTAATACATTAATACATTTTAAATACATTATTTTGAT